>NC_141385.1:21905344-21987844 GCF_017979445.1 Akebia trifoliata
AACGTTTTGTCATAGAAAAATAAAAATTAGGACTCTATACCAAGTGTTACTTCCAAATGTCTAACAAACGATAATTGACCTGTGCTTTTCAATTTATGTTTTGATTTTGACCATTTTTAATTCAAAGTTGTTTTGAATTTTGTGGGTATATTCTATGCAAATCCTCAGGAGTTAAACTCGTCTACTAGGGGTAACCTAGCGGTTTAAGGACTTTTTATATTCCCAAAATGTAATCGATGAGCGTGCGAAAGTGGTATTTTATTTTCTAGGGACTAGAAAAAGGTAAGTTGGGGGTGTGATCAATATCTCAAAACGTTGGTTTATCCCTACTTTTTCCTAACATTTATCTCGATTTTTTCCCTATTTCTCTATATTACGTTAATAATCATGTTAAGTCTTGAAATATCACATTACATGTTCTTCTATGCTAATTAGGCTTACTTGTACGTAAATAATTGTATTTGTTGGAAACATTTGATTACATGTGTTCATTGTGCAGATTAATGATCAACCATCAAATTGGGCCCTAAAATTAAAAATTAGAGAATGCATTTCAATTTGGAGGACCAATCAAGTATCCTAGCTAAATTTCGAGACCAAAGGTGTTAACCCAATCGCAGTACGGTGAGTGACTTGTACGGTGCAGTGGACCTCGGTTGGAACGCCCTAAAATCATGGGAGTGTGCTCCGTGCATGATCTTTTATGCAATCGTGAATGTGGCTAAAAATGGATCCTTCTAGAACTTAAGATTTATATAAATAACCCATTTCTTTGCCCTTTCTTTGCCCCTTCTTTGCTATTTTATTGGCCTCTTCTTTGGCTTCTTTTCTTTTAACCTAAGGCCCTTAGCCTTTTCTCCTATATTTTCTATTTTTAGCTTAGGTTTTTAATTAAAATTATGTAATTCTTGTAAGTGAGAGTGTAAGATGAGATTATAATTATCTTTATCTAATGAAGCAAAGCTTGTTCTTTTCCATCTATCTTTCTTTATCACTTGCAATGACCTTAGGCTAATCTCCTTCCATTGAAGAGTGGAGAAGCCTTGAACAAGATTATTTTACTGTATTGAATTTTTTTTTACTTCTTAATTTCTTTGTTTATGTTTTTTCTTCAAAGCTTGTTCGCTTCTATGAATTAAGGATAGAGATGAACTTTTACACCTTTTATGCTTAATTTAGACACTTCATTCTTAGATTAGCTCAAGTTGTAGCATGCTTAATCTATACATTTTATAGTAAGAGATTCAAATATTAAAGAGTGAAGGAATTCTACTCTAGTATTTTTTAATTTGATTTTATTTTGCTAAATCTTTCGATTTAAGAAGCTAACACCAAGTCCTTATGATTGAGTTATCAAAGAGGTTAGGAACTAGATTTTGACTTAATAATTTGCCCTAGGTGGATTCATTTCCAATGGTATTTCCCTCTATAGATTTTGTTTTATTTTCATTTCTATTAGTTTAATTTTTCAGCGACTTCTATTTTTTTTGGGTAACTTCAAAAACACACAAATTAATAGTTTTGGTTAAATTCAATTTCATTATCTTAACTTAATTCTATTCTCTTTCTCTTGAGTTTGATCCTTTACTTGCCTCACAAGTAAAGGAAATTTACATACATATATATATATTGACTTTTATGGGACGGACAACGATAGTCCCATCAAAGGTCATGACTCTTAAACCATCCTCATGGCTTCGACACCATCCTTATAACTTTAATGCCATCCTTAAGACTCCGATGTTGTGTTAATTGCTCTCATGCCATCTTCATGTTGCTCGTATTGCCCTCACGACATTCAAGCCATGTTTTTAACAACAGTGTCTTTGTTACAGTATTCGTACTCTGATTGTAATGCTTATATTGTAAACATGGCATTCAAGTCATCTTCATGCCACACAACACCTATTGTGTTTAACGTGCTCAACTCAATAGGGTTTTGTTGGTTCTCACAAAATTCATGTATTCCCATATGGAGATTATGTTTCCTCTGCAATATTCATTGTGCCTCTAGACAATGATGTTCTTGAATGTTCTCCCTAGTTTATCATAATTTGCACCAAGAATTGCCCAACACATAGCTTATCTGATGTGAACCCTCTTGGATTAGAACCTTCTCTTGATGATCTCTTCTAAGAACCCTTTAATTCGAAGACTTCAAATGTTTTAGATTGTTTAGAAACAACTTAAAATGTTGATTGGACTAGAACCTCAAGGAAACTAAGTCCTTGCAACCCCAATCTTGTGACGCCACAAGGATTGATCACTTCCTTGATAAGTCGAAGATTTATGCACTCCTTTAAGAACTCGAACAAGAACTCATAAAGATCTCATAAAGAACTCAAACTAGAACACATGAAACAAAATGAAGTTCTTGAAGAAACTTCAATTCTCATAAAATGTAAATTGTCAATTGTGTCTCAATTACAACATGATGTGCCCATTTATAGACAAATTAGATAAGATTGGATCTAAGTAGTCCTTAGGAAATAAAGACCAAAACTAAGGATAATTACAATATAAAATTCCCAATTAACTCTCACATCCCACTTTATCTTCCAAATCGATCCCTTGCATAAAAAGATAATTGACCATCCTTGGAGAAGCTTTGATATCTCCAATTTAAGTCTTAGAATCTTCTAGAACGGCCTCCTTATATTGTACTTTCACAATCAAGCCATGTAATGCTTGTAAAGCCTCTTCCAACCTTTTTGTCCTTGACCTAGTCAATTCCTTGCAATGGTTTTTAAGAAGACTTGGGAACATCAACCCGATCTCCATTATTCTCCCCCTCTTCAAAAAAATTCGTCCTCGAATCACCTACACCAAACAAAGATAGATCAGTAACAATAAAAATTGCACTAACATTACCATAGTTACTTGGGAAATCTAGTTTGTAGGTGTTATCATTGATTCACTCCAAGACTGGAAATGGTCCATATTCTCTAGACTGGAAGACTACTTTTAAACGCTCCTTATTGGCTTGCTTATCATATTGATCATTCTTCTTGTCAATGTTGGCTTGTACTCTGGCATGTAAATATTTCACAAAATCTGTTTTTTCCTTATCATCAAAATTAGTATGCTCATTAGTAGGCAAAGGTAAAATATTCACAGGTGTTAAAGAATTAAAACCATAAATAATATTAAAAAGAGAAAATGAAGTAGTAGAATGAATAGTCCTATTATATGCAAATTCAATATGTTGTAGTAGAAGTTTAGTTCCTAATTTATTCCATAAAGTATGCAAAAAATAACTTAGAAATTTAACATCTTTATCACAAACAATTGACTTAGGAAACCCATGCAATTGCATTACTTCCTTAAAGAACAAATCATTAATATGTGTTGCGTCGTTGGTTTTAGAACATGCAATAAAATGGGTCATTTTACTAAACATATCAACAACAACAAATATACTATCCCTGTGTATAAGTACTAATACTTGTTGCCTTGCCATCATTACACTTTTAACCTCATGTTTTTTAGCAACTACACTCAGTATTTTATTTTCCTCTCCATGTTGCTTACTTTGTTCTATTTTTTGCTCACACCTTTATTTTTCTCTCTTTTTGCACTCACTTGCTATCCTAACCTGGTCCTCATAAGTTTTTAAACGTTTGAGAGGGGCTAATACAACCTTTCGATCATTCATTACAAAAGAATATCGATTTTTGTACCCATCATGCAAAACTTTCCTATCAAATTGCCATGGTCGACCAAGCAATATATGACCAGCATGCATTGGTACCACATCACAAAGAGCCTCATCCTTATACTTTCCAATTGAAAAAGGCACCTGAACTTATTTGTTTACTTTTACTTCTCCATTATCATTCAGCCATTGTAACTTGTATGGTTTAGGATGTTTCTTCCATTTCAAATTCAAATTGTCTACCAACAAGGTACTAGCAATATTAGTACAACTTCCACTATCAATAATCAATGTACACACTTTATCCTTCACGTGGCACCTTGTGTGAAATATATGCTCACGTTGCTCCTCATCTCCCTCATCCTTAGGCTGTATACTCAGAGCTCTCCTAGTAACAAGTAAATCACCATGCACAAGTTCTTCCACTTCTTCATCAGAACAATTCTCTAATGGTAGCATCTCATTGTCACTCGAGCTAATAGTTTCAATCTCTCCATTTGCCCGTACAACCATAACCCTTTTGTTTGGGCATTCAAAAGTAATATGTCTAAATCCTTGACACCTAAAACACTTAATTTCTCGTGAATTAGTAAAAGGCTTTGTTTCGAATTTATCATTAAGAATAGAAATTGAATTCTTCAACCTTGCTTCTTCTTTTGGTTTGAAAGGCATTTGGTTATCTTTCCAATTTGGTCTCCACGAACTATTAGAAGATGATCCAGATTTGAACCTTCTAGACATGATTTGCTTTTCCACTTTAATGACTTTGTGCAGTAACTCTTCCATATCCACATAATGGTGCAACTCAACTACATCAGTAATCTCCTTGTTCAATCCGACAATGAATCTAGCCATGGTTGCTTCTCTATCTTCCTCTATGTTTGCTCGAATCATGGCAATTTCTATTTTTTTATAATAATCTTCGACACACATGGAACCTTGGACCAGTCCTTGCAATTTTATGTACAAATCTCTATAGTAATGACTAGGTATAAATCTCTTGGATTAGAACCTTCTCTTGATGATCTCTTCTAGGAACCCTTTAATTCGAAGACTTCAAACGTTTTAGATTGTTTAAAAACAACTTAAAATGTTGATTGGACTAGAACCTCAAGGAAACTAAGTCCTTGGAACCCCAATCTTGTGACGCCACAAGGATTAATCACTTCCTTGATAAGTCGAAGATTCATGCACTCCTTCAAGAACTCGAACAAGAACTCATAAAGATCTCATAAAGAACTCAAACCATAACATATGAAACAAAACGTAAATTGTCAATTGTGTCTCAATTACAACAGGAGGTACCCGTTTAGAGACAAATTAGATCAAAATTGCGTCTAAGTAGTCCTTAGAAAATAAAGATCAAAACTAAGGACAATTAGAATATAAAATGCCCAATTAACCCTCGCATCCCATTTTATCTTCCAAATCGATCCCCTGCATAAAAAGATAGTTGACCATCCTTGAGGAAGTTTTAATATCTCCAATTTAAGTCTTAGAATCTTCTAGAACGGCCTCATTATATTGTACTTCTACAATCAAGCCTTGTAATGCTTGTAAAGCCTCTTCCAACCTCTTTGTCCTTGACCTAGCCAATTCCTTGCAATGATTTTTGAGAAGACTTGGGAACATCAACCTGATCTCCATTATTATCACAATCTTTACGCCATGCAAGGGACTAATGTACACTTCGTGAAAATTGGAAAATTCGACAAAAAAAAATTGACTGGCCAAGGTATACGAATTTTAAAAATTGAATTTTGACTGTCTAGGACCGTCAAAATTCTTGATGTTCCCAGATTTGATGGCTTAGAACTGTTGAATTTCTCTTATCTTTCATTAATTTGACAATTTCGGCCCGTCGAAAAAAAAAATTTGACAATAATAAATTCAATGCCAATTCAACCTTTTGGTCCGTCAAATTTGGGTTTTTCACATTGTGGTAGATGATGCAAATCAGATGGGTCCACATATACGTTACGTGGACTAATCACATGTGAGGTGGAAGAAGCATAGCATTGGGAGAAGGGCAATCAAGTCATTTCACCTTCATTTGCTCTTATAAATAAGACATGATGGTCACATTTAAAGGGGCACTCTCTTTGGAAAGATCTCACCTGACTCTTTCTTTCCGAGTTTTATTATGTCTGTCTCTACTTTTGCTTTTCTCACAAGGGGGCTTTCTCTCTTTCTCATGAAATATAATAACATTGTAATAACTTCAAGAAATGTGAATGGTTCTCCGGGGCCTGAGTACGTAGTCCAAACTTTGGACGTAAGCCAACATCGTATGGATACAATCAAAACCTGACGCAATACTAACATCGAACGGTCATTATAGATACGTGGTTTCGCGATTACGATGGCCACATCTACTAAGGTTTGGAGTCGCCACCATTCATATTGTAAGTGGGTATGAATGGTCACCCGATGTACATTTTTCATAAAAAGTGACATTTTGGCATTTTAGTGACTCACGATGGATAGGAACTAATCAAAGCTTGAGATTCGGGGCAAGCGGTTCGATTGGAGAAAAGGGTAGGTGTTAGGCACTCTTTTCTCCCCGCCAAGTGGCGGTAACCTCAAAGAACTCGATCATTTTCAAATAAAGTTGCAAAAGAAATAAAATGTCACGTGTCGGTGACTTGTACCCTAAGTAAGGATTTAATGTCGACTTAAATTATAGAGAACACCTCATCGAAGGAGGTGATCCACATAAAAATTTAGCCTTCACATGACATACTTTCGAAAAGTGTTGGCTAAGGGATAGGGGTCCATTCTCATGGATAAAGAAGGATCCGACTTCCGATTACCTTAAAACGATTTAAGGATTAAAACCAATTTTTTTTTTTTTTAAATGGGTACAACCCTTATACTTTAAATCGGACCGAAGTCCAATCTACCGGAGATAAAGGAGGGTGGCATCACATCTTAGAGGCATGCTAAAACAAAAATAAAAGAAAGGAGGGGGATATGAAAAGAGGGAAGTGGAAAGAGTAGAGAGAGAGAGAAGGGGAGGGGGTGTTTTGTTGAACCCACCTTGAAGCTTCAATCTTCTTTTTTCCTTCTTCTTCTTCTTCTTAAATTCTTCTTGAGTCCTTATTGATTTATGGAAATGTCACATTTTGTATGATTGAAGGAGTAGAGAAGAGATGATGAGAGAGTTGAAGGAAGTGTAGTGATTTTTTTGTGAGACTTGGGAAAGATAATTGGTAAGACTTTGTGAGAATTTTTGTAAGGGAAAATTGGTAACCCTTTTAAAAAGGGAGGGAGGGGGTATTTATAAATGTTTTGAGATATTTTAGGGTTATAGTGGGGTAAAAGATTGAAAGGGGGATAATGACATGGGTTTTAGAGGTGGAGGATATGAAATTTGGAGTTAAAGAGAGGGTAATTGTGTAATGAATGGAAATGGGTTGTATTTTGACCCAAATGATTTGGATCTTACCTAAATCCATTTGGGTAAAGTGTTTGGTGGGGTGGGGTGGGGTGAGATGAGTGATGGTTGATGGGGGAATGGAGGTGTAAGGGAGTTATTTGGAGAATGAGTGTTAGGTTGGCTGAAGAGGTGAGGTGTTTAGATTTAGGAAAATGGATTATGTAAGAGGTTGGTAGATTGGTTTTTGGGAGGATTAAAGGGGTGAAGACATGTGACAAATATGATGAGAGAGTGAGGTGATGGGTATGTTGATTGGTGATGGTAGTTGTTTGATTAGACTGAAGGGTATGGGTTAATTTGGTGATGATGGTGGGAGGTATGGGTTGAGGTGATTTTGTTGGAGTGTTTTAAGAGAAAGTGATGGGTTAGGGTATAAGAGATATGGGTTGTGATGTGGGTGGTTTATGGTGTTAGAGAATGGTGATAGGTTAGGATGTGTAGGATATAGGTTGTGATATGGGTGGTTGATGGTGTTAGAGAATGGTGATAGATTAGGTTAGGGTAGGGTATGGGTTGAGGTGATAGGTTAGATGAATTGTGAAAGAAAGGTGATGGGGGTAGGTGATTAGATGAGGGAGGTGGGAGAGGATTATGACATGTGTCATCTTTTGATGTTAAGAAGGTGATTGGTTGATGTGGGTTAGTGGTTGATAGGTTATGGGTTGTAAATTAGAGGTGGATTGGATATGGATTGTGGTTTGTAGGCTTTTAGTGTACTGGGCTTGAGTTTTAGGAGGGTTGTAGGTCATTTTGGCTTTGATGGGGTTTGTTTTGGGTTGGAGTTTTGAGGGTAAGTTCATTTTAGGGTATAGGTGATATGGGATCGATTTTAGGTTAGGGGTAAGGTGAGAAATTAATTTAGGCAAGAGTTAAGGGCTTTTGGGCTTTGAATGGGCTTAGGGGTGTTTGCAGGTTTAGAGGCGGAGCGGTGGAAGTAGAGGAGGGGTAGGCATCCCAAGTCTCACAATTTTAAATTTATTAATTTTTTATTAGATTTTTGCAATCATTGATTTGATAAAAAATGTCACGTGTTGGCAAATCGGACTTTTTAAGCCCGTTGGAGAACTTTTATCGAGTATTCGGGTATTCTTGGATACAAAGGCGGAGCGGTGAGGATTGGACAAGTGTAGGATAGGTCAAACTCCTTTGGTAGGTCCCTTAGACCATTGGGAGGTCTTAGGGGCCTTGGTTCGATTAAAACGTCACTTTTTAGTGATTTGGACTTTTGAAGCCCGTTGGCCAATTTTGTTGAAAAATTGATATTTTGAGTGGAGTGGGGTAGATGGGAGCATGCTGAGTCCTTTTAGTGGGCCTACTAACCCGTTGGGAGGTTTTATGGGCTTCGATTTGATCAAAATGTCAGATTTTAATGCTTCGGGCCTTCGAGGTCCGTTGGGCAAGTTCATTGGAAAATTACTATTTTTGGGCCCTTTCGAGTGAAGGCCCGTTCAAATTGGGGTGTCTACAGCTGCCCTTCTTTGTAGGAATTGTGTGCAAATAACTATAAAGAATAGACTAAACCCTTATTTGTACGGGCCAGGCGAAATTTTGCAATACACGACTTAAATTACCGATCGAATTGATGACTTTTGTAAAGAATGGTTACTCAAGCACAGGGTCTGACAGAGTTACGTTGTTAATTCCTTGATCTCGATGGTGCGAAGCTCGTGTGAGACCTTGGATTTGATGAAGATTTGATGAGTTTTGAAAATCAGATATTTCGATATTATTTTTCCCATTATTATTATTATTATTATTATTATTATTATTTATTTTTTATTTTTTTATGCTTCCCTTTCATTGGACATGAACATTTGCACTTTTTAGTTGATGGTGTGGTGGTGATTGGTTGAATTTGTGGGTTTTGGGTTGGGGTTTGATGATGGTGGCTGGTTGATGTGGGGATGGTGGTTAAGGGTGAATCTTGTTGGGGTGTGTTTTGGTGAAGGTTCATGCATGCTTCATGATGGTAGAGGATGAGGTTGAGTTAGGAAGGATGGTGATAGATTGGCCTGGGTGTCATTGATGATAATGCAAGTGGACCCCTTGGTAGGTATTTGGATTGTTTTGGGATGGGCGAGGTGACATGGGATGGTTTAGCCGCTGTTAGGAGTGAGAATGGGCTGTTTTGGGCGAAGTATTGGGGATGGTTAAGGTAAGAAGGGATAGGTTGGTTAGGTGCTGTCTTGAGTGGTTAATAGGCTAGTTTTTTGGTGGATACTTTGGCGACTTCAGAGACTGGCTTAAGGGTAGGCTTGACATTAGGACTGTTTTAGGTAGGAGTTGGTGGTCTTAGTTTAGGGGTTGGATTTGGTGAGATGGGAGTGGTTTAAGGGAATTGTCTTGGGTGAGGTAAAAGGCTATTTTGGATAAGGAGTTGTGTGGAGAGATGGGACTGGATTTGGATTGCTTAGGGACTATGGAAGTATTGTTCGCCATGTTGGTCTTTTTTTCATTTTTTCCTTCTCATTTTCGTTTCATTTTGCTTGTTTGAGTTATGAACATTTGGACTTGCTTTAGGGCACTCATGTTTTTTGCTTCCCTTCAAATGATATCTCGACATGGTTGTGGTGGTTCATGGGTACGATGGGTATTACCTGGGTTAGGCTGGGTTTGAATAGGTTAAACTAGGTCGAAATGGATTAATCGGGTTAGAATGGGTTGACTGGATTTGACTAGGTTGACTAGGTAGAACCTTGGTTGACGGGGTTTGACTAGGTTGAATTGCTTAAACTAGGTTTACTGAGTTGAGTTGGGTTGACTGGGTTGATTGGCTATGACTGGGCTAAATGGGTTAAACTGGGTTGACTGAGTTGACTAGGTTTAAATGGGTTAAACTGGGATGACTGAGTTGACTAGGCTAAATGGGTTAAACTGGGTTGACTAAGTTGACTAGGTTTAAATGGGTTAAACTGGGTTGACTGAGTTGACTAGGCTAAATGGGTTAAACTGGGTTGATTGGGTTTTGACTATGTTTGACTGAGTTGACTGGGTCGACTATGTTAACTAGGTTAGTTGGGTTGAATGGGTTTGTTAGGTTTGACTGAGTAGACTGGGATTACTAGACTAAGTTAACTAGGCTGATTGGGTTTATTAAGTAAACTGGGTTGACTTGGTTTTACTAGGTGTAGGCTAGGTTGACTGGGTTTTGACTAGGTTGACTGGGCTAAATGGGTTAAACTAGGTTTATTGAGTTGAGTTGGGTTGACTGGGTTAATTAGGTTACCTCGAGATAGCCAAATAGGATGCTTTTCTTCGTTGACTCAATAACCTATTACCTTGCAGATGGGTAGAGAGCGAAGGACCCGTGTAGTGCATCAGTCATCTGACGAGGAGAAGGATGCGAGGCCCAGGACTCGGACCCGTTTTACTTTGGGTCCGGTGTGGCGACGGAGTATGGTTGGCAGAGACAGCCTTTGCGTAGGCCTGACTCATCTTCAGCAGCTGGCTCTTCTTCAGGCAATCGGGCAGAGGAGGCTAGTTGTTCTCAGAGTGGTCCTGTTGAGGACCTCCCTAGTGGCAGTGGGAGAGGCAGACATGGCGGTCGAAGCCAGGCAGATAGGGTCGTTGGTAGAGGTAGAGTGGGTAGAGAGGTTCCCAGGGTCGAGATCCCTGAGGAGGAGAGCGAGAGGGTTCTGGATACCTCTTTTCTTCGGGGATTAGGGAGGCATGTCTCTATGCTTATCCGATTGGATATTCCTACCCCTTATCCTTCAGCCAGTTTCAGAGGCGAGTGGAGCGCCTTTCTTTCCACAACCGTCCTATTCTCAGATGATATCCAGACCCAATTCTTGATAATGGGCTTCGACGCATTCTTGCAGATTCCAACTCTCAGGGCTGATCGCCCTTTGTTTTTGGCCATGGTGGAGAGATGGTTTCCGACAACCCATTCATTTCATATGCCTGAGGTGGAGATAGGCATCAGGCCTTCTCCGACTTTGTAGTGATTACTGGAATCACGATGGATAGAGAGCCTTTGCCCTTGGCCATGCTGTCTATCCAGGAGGAAAGCGAGCTACTAGGTATCACTAGAGTCCCTGCCTCCGTGGTAGGGCAGATGGGGCGTATAAGCACGGAGGTGTTGATGGGGTTGCTGTTGATTGAGGGGGAGGACGGGGCCCCTCACACTTACAGAAAGAGATCAGCGCGATTTGGAGATAGAGATTTCGATATTATTTTTCGTATTTGTTTCCTTTTCCTCATCGGTAGCTGCTTCTTTTTGGAGGATGACTCTTCAGTCTTTACCACCTTCCTTTCGGTTATGCACGATATTGATCATATTGGAGACTTCAACTGGGGGAGCCTGATATACGGGACTATTCTTGTTGGTCTGGCTCGAGTGGTGGAGGGCATCATTGCGCCACATGGGGTTGGGATCTCCACACGCTTTTTTTGGCAGTTTGTCAAGGTAAACCAAATCCTAACTTTGCTCTTCAGTTATTTCTTTCCCAATATCTTGTTCATGGTCCGACATTTTGTACCCTCTCTTTCAGATTTTTGTCCATGTGTATTTTCCTTTTTACCTGCCTACCCGTCGTCATCCCGACGAGGGTTGCCCCTTGGGCGCCTTTTTGGCTACTAGAGACGCGAGGGTTATCTGGAGTAGCCCTAGGAGTGCCCGAGCCCACATTGACCGATGTCGTCTCTGAGATGTAAGCATCTGAACCTTTTCTCTCTATTTGACTTTGAAGCTATCTATATCTATTGTCTGACTGTCTCTTTTGCAAATCTTCTCTGTTACACTTTGAGACCTTCCCCGCACTGTCAGCGGAAGGTAGGAGGTGAGGAATACCTACCGGTGTAACACCAGGCGACAGCGCTACCCCTATTTCTTTGGAGAGCAGAGATACACATTCTATCTAGGGGAGCGCTTGCTCTTCCAACACGACGGGAGCCTTCGCATCCCTGTAGCTCCACCTGAGCCTATCTCGGGGGACTATGACGGTATATGAGTATCTTGCCCAGGCGAGGGGCGTGGATGCTGCTGGGCTGGTGGGAGCAGGTGATTACCAGGCTTGGTTCCAAGAAGCATCCATTGGGTGTATCATGCCTGCTCTCATTGCTTGGGCTGGGATTAAGGAAATTGGAAGGGTCCTGCTACATGAGCATGCCGTCACGGTACGTATTCTATCATTGCCTCTTTTCCTTAGAACCTTCTGCATTTTATCGTTCTTACTTAGTCGGTGTTCTTGCTTTCAGGCCGATGATCTTCGTCTTTGAGAGGCTACGATGTGATTGAGGCCCAGGCAGCGAGGGTCATGGAGATGGAGAACAGGTGGAAGGCCTCTAGGGCCGAGGTGGAGGAGCAGGCTACTCGGATTGAGGAGAAGGAGGCTCGCATCGAGGCGCAGGCTGCCAGGATTCAGGAGCTGGAGCTTGAGATGGCCTTGCTAGAGTCACGTCTGCAGGCCGAGATGGTATGTCCTTTTCTGTTTATTTTCTCTTTTCCATTTCATAGATCGTAGTTCATAAGTATTCCGTCTTGATTGGTTCTTTTATGATCTTTTCAGGATTATCATCGACGTCGAGACGGAGTGAGCACCTCTGCACGACCTCTGACACCTCCCAGGGTATGTATTTACATTTAGTTGTTCATTTCCTTGCATATTCTGTATATATCTCTGCATGTATTTTGATTTGATTTGTTTCTTTATTTTCAGGCCTCCCCTTCCACTGGCCCTTATGTCCCTGGTGCTAATCTCGCAGGTACTACGGACCAGGATGCTGCCCTGGACACGGAGCTCTTCTTTACGAATTCAGAGGGACGCTTGCGGATGCACGGTCTACCTTCTTCCGGGGTGTCGGGCTCTGGTGCAGTGGCTGGATCTTCTTCTGGAGCGATCCCAGAGACTCAGAGTGCCCAGGATGACACTCCCCCCTCGATCTGATTGTACCTTGCAACCATGTAGATTTTTATATTAGTTTTTGGACATATTTGTATAAACATTTCAAACTTTTGTATATATATGTGCATTTATGTTCATCATTCCTTGCATTTGTTGTATTATTATGATCATATGTGCAATTGACTCGAGCTTCTTGGGCGTGATAACGATAATCAGGGCTGTTGAGCCCCTTGAGTGTTGGTGAGTTTACAAGCGGGTAAAGGGTGTGATCAGGATCCAAAGGACCCTTCAAGCGTGTTCTTGAGTGGTGTGAGACGTTTGAGGGCCCATGGTGAGTGAGATGGTTCTTGGAGGCATGATCTGGCCCAATATGATCTTGGCGAGTTCCTACATGCTTGGTATATATTTTGATAGCTTTCGAGAGTTTTGAACGCATTTATCGAGCATGTAGGAGTTTCCACTATTTTTCGTGTGATTTCAAGGTTTCGAGACATGAGGTGGCTTGTTACGTGGTCCCGAGTTTCTCATAACTCAATTGATTCATGGTATCCATGTTTAAAACGTTCTGATCCGTGTTTTTAACACGGATAAGCTTTACCAAGCTTTCATCCGTGCTCCCAGCACGGATAGGACTTTTTGCATTTTATCCGTGCCTCAAGAACAGACAAGTCACATCTTACTTTATCCGAATTTTTAATACGGATAAGCCGGCTTTGATTTTATCCATACTTTAGGCACGGATAAGTCAACTTTGACTTTATCCGTGTTCACAACGCGGACCAGCACGATTTTACACCATGCTTTAAGCCTGTTTCATCATCAATTTTTCCCTAATATTTTACTTTTCTCGATTTTACTTCCCTCCTTCACATTTTAGGTAGATTTTTGCTCTTCTTCTTCCCCAAAGCTTCTCTTCAAGCTCCATGGATGCACCCTCTACTCTTCCCAACTTGAAAAGGTGTGGCATTGTCGATCCTTTCTTGAGTAGTTGGATAGATAGCATGGATAATGATGAGAAGGCTCAATGGTGTTTGAATAAGTTCGGATTCACTCTTTCCCTGCCAAAGGTCCCATTGCAATGGAGTTTGATTGAGGCAATGTTAGGGTATTGGATCTTGAGGAATTTGAAGTGTTATTGGGGCTTGAAATATTGGGTGCGGTTGTGGTTCCACCCTTGCGTGAT
Organism: Akebia trifoliata; assembly: GCF_017979445.1. Lineage (NCBI taxonomy): Eukaryota > Viridiplantae > Streptophyta > Magnoliopsida > Ranunculales > Lardizabalaceae > Akebia > Akebia trifoliata. Next base: position 21,919,468 of record NC_141385.1, read on the forward strand.
GGGTATCGAAGTGAGACTTCCGACTTCTTGGGGATCAATCGCAAGTTTTTGAAGATTCCGGATGGTGGATCGATTTTGAAGACAATGTCCAAATCCTTCTTGATTGAATGCCTCACGGATCCCTCGTAGTCTTTGATTCATTTTAATGCTCTCAATTTGATGGTGGTGAGTCAACTCTTATTTTCGGGTGGTGGAGACATCATGGACCTTTCTCTCATTCACATGATTCAACAAGTTCGGGAGGGACGTCGGTTGGCACCGATGCTTTTGAGCGAGATGTTCCAATCTCTCACTACTTGTTCGTCCGGTCGTGATCGAATTTTTCGAGGATGTGCTCCACTCCTACAGGTAAATTCCAAATTTAACTTAGATTTAAATTTAGACTTAAATTTACTAGTTCCCAAAGTTTAGAATGCTCCTACTATTGTAGCTTTGGTTTATGGATCATCTGGCTTCAACTGAAGTTGTTAGTCGTCCGTTTTGCGTTAATGCCGATCTCGTACTTATGATATCAAGACGAGTTGTTCCCCTCGTCTCCGGTGGCAAAGAAGAGTGGTATTCCCTTATTGACAACCTTGATGATAAAGAAGTGAGGTGGGTCAGTACCTTTCAACCTCGAGGGTCTTCCGTGATTGCATTCGATGTTGCCCATTTTCTCATTTTGATTGGTCTTCACGGGGTAACTCATTATATACCCCTTCGAGTTCTTCGACAGTTTGGTTATGATCAGTGTGTGCTCATTTCTGAGAATTTTAATGAGTTGGTTGGTCCTTTGTTGACTGCACTTCTGAGTCGACTCGTAAAAGAATGGAGTCGAGTTGATGTTCTGAGTCAACCCATCTTCGCAGCACACCTGTTCCCGGCATACCTACATTGGATTCGAGAACCCATCTTCGTCCTTCTTTGATTACCAAGATCGAGTTGAGGAGTCTCGGACTGATCATCATAGAATTCAGGCTATCTGGCTCAAATCCGAGAAGAAAATGCAGAAAGAGATTGCTCGACTGACATCTGCCCTTGTCCAGTCTGGATCTAGTGATAGTGGCGAAATGGCTAGGCTTCGAGCTGAAATTGCTGAGTTGAGGAATCGACTTGTCCAGTGTCCTCATTTTGAGAACTTTGCAACATATTTGGTGAGCCGTGATGCTTCAGGTGCTGAAAAAATGATGATGAGCCAGGCTACCCGGATCTGTGCTTTGGAGGAACCCCTTGACTCATTTTTCATTTCTTACCATGATGTTTGATCAACTGCGTCGTATTCCTACTTTTTGTATTTTCTTGTCATTATCTGAATTTATGCAAAATGTTGAAAGATTAATGCAAGAAAATAGGTTTTGTACTTACTTGGCCTCCGGTGTATCTATTATTTCTAAAAACACGAAGTTTTGTCAAATGAGTCTTAGATTTGTCGTTATTGGCCAAAATAGTAATTTTTTGAAATCTAAAGAAATGTCTTTATCAAATTAGTATGATAAATTCAGAGTTTGTAAAATCTTTGATTGTGACGGTTTTGGTGCTTTTGCCAAACATAGCGGATACAAGCATCAATTGTTCTTTTGATTCCTTTAGAGTCATCCCCAGTGCCCTAGTGTGGAAAATTATTATCTACTCGGGACGCAGGATTTTGGAATGATTTTGCCATTCACAGTTTATACTCTTGCGGGCCAGGAATTTTTTGTTCCATTATTGCCTTGGTGTCGATTACGATTTTTACCAGACCCAGTTTCCACATTTTTGCTCATCGACGTCCTTTTTGGGATTTTTATCGTGCCGGTGGCTTTGATCTTGCCACAGTTTGATTCTTTTACTCATAGCGCTCTTTCTGGTTTTCACTATGCCCTTTCAAACTATGCTTGTATTTTTTTCATTACAATTCTTTCTCGGAATCTTTGTCTTTGTGGCTTGATGACTCAAGTTGAGCTGCGAGATCAGTTACTCTACTCTTGTAGTGGCACTCTTTCTTGAGTAACAGATCTAGATTCTCCTCTCGAGTTTACTGACGACTATTCGTGGTTCGACAACTCAAGTTGAGCCGCTAGATCAGCTACTCTACACTTCGAGTACTCTTTTTTTTGGAATATCCAACCTGGATTCCCCTCTCGAGTCTTCCAACAACTAATAAGACTTGATATCGGACCAAGTCGCAAGATCATTGGTGCTTCAATTGTCATTGTATTGCCGTAGAATATTCCCTGATCAAAAAGGACTTTTAATAGGACGAAACGTTGGCTTAGGCTTATAATAGTGGAAGGATACAAAAAGGTTACGGTCTGGGTTTTAGTTTATCTAAAATGGGTTAGACCTGGGGTTCGTCTATTTTTGTTTCGAAAAGATGATCTATGTCTCCTCCCAATGTCTCTCGAACTTGTTTAGGCTTGAGATTTGGGTCGAGCTTAGATCAAGTGTCCGAATTTGACTTTTTTGATTTTTTTGTATTTTTAACCGTTCACAGTTTATCCTCATGCGGGCAAGGAGTACTTTGATACTTTCTTCTTGAGTTTTTTTTTTTTTTTTTATTCTGTAATTGTTGACTTGCCCCAGTCTTAGGTTAAGAAATGAACGTGATGGCTCAAAAGGGTTGACTAAGGTTAGATAGTTTGTTCAGGATAACAAGGATGGCCTTTCGTCATCTCAAGGTCAGTTTTTTAAGCGTAGTATTTTTTGACAGTGTCAGCATTGATCGGTGGCGGGAAGACTTGTCCGTCCATTTCTATAAGGATCAAAGTTCCTCTTGTCATTACCTTTTGTACGATGAATGGTCCCTCATAGTTTGGTCGAAACTTTTCCTTGGCGTCTTCTTGGATTGGCAAACTCTTCTTCAACACAAGGTCTCCTGGTGAGAAATCCCTAGGTTTGACTTTCTTATTGTAGGCACAAGCAATTCGTTGCTGATAGATCTGTCCATGGCAAATGGCTACAAGGCATTTCTCTCCAATCAGATTTAGTTGGTCAAAATGAGCTTGAACCCATTCCGCTTCATCGAGCTCTGCTTCTTTCAATATTCGGAGGGAGGGAATCTCAACCTCAACGGGTAAGACTGCTTTTATTCCATAGACCAATGAATATGGAGTTGCCCTAGTCGAAGTTCTGAACGAGGTTCGATAGGCGTGAAGTGCAAAAGAAAGCATGTCATGCCAGTCTTTGTACGTAACCGCCATCTTCTCGATAATTTTCTTCTTCGCATATCTAGACCATATCCTTATTCTTAAAGTTCTTGGCATCATCAATCACAAGTCCGTTGGAAAGCCCATATCTGCAGATGATGTTATTTTTGACAAACTTCAGGACATTGTTTTTCGTGATGTTGGCATATGAGGCAGCTTCTACCCATTTGGTAAAATAATCGATAGTAACGAGAATGAAGTGGTGCCCGTTTGCAGCTTTAGATAAGATCTGTCCGATTACGTCCATGCCCTAGAGCGAGAAAGGCCAAGAAGTGGTCATATTATGTAATTCTGATGGTGGAACATTGATCTTGTTGGCATTAATCTGACATAGATGGCATTTGCGGACATGTTGATAACAGTCACTCTCCATAGTTGTCCAATAGTATCCCATCCTCATAATCTTCTTTGTTAGCATGTGACCATTCATGTGGGGTCCACAGACTCCACCATGTACAGTCTCGATTAATCGTTTTGCTTTGGCTTCTGCCACGTATTGGAGTAAGACTTTATACTGTGATTTTTTATCTAGGATACCATTGCTCAAGAAGAATTGACCTGCTAATTTTTGAATGGTCCTTCGATCGTTCGATGTTGCATCTGATGAGAGGGTTCGATCTTCAATATATGCTTTGATGTCTTAAGTACCATGACTTTTCTTCGGATTCTTCTACTTCGACAGGTAGACAATAAGCTGGCTCATCTTGAATACCAATCTCAATAGGGTCAATGACTAGATCTTCTGAAATGCTGATCATAGAGGCGAACGTAGCCAGTGCATCTGCAAACTGATTCTTACCTCTCGGCACGTATATGAAGGAAATTCTATCAAAACACGAGCTTAGTTCCTCCAGATACTCGTGATAAGGGACCAGTCTCTGCTCTTGGATTTTTCATTCTCCAGTCGTCTGATAGGCTACTAAGCTTGAATCTCTGAAAACATCGATCTCATCTACCTCGAGATCCAGTGTTGCTTTCAACCCTACTATGCACACTTCGTATTCTGCCTCATTGTTAGAACAGTGGAACTCCAGTCTGATTACAATTGGCACGTGAGACCCATTTGATTTAATCAGACTGCCCCTATTCCGTTTCCTTTTTGATTAGCTGCTCCGTCGAAGTATATTTTCCAGTCTAGTTCATCATCGTCATCCTCAATCTCGATGAGTAGTATGGCTTCATCAGGAAAGTTCGTCTTTAGTGGCTCGTAGTCAGGCAACGGGTTCTCGGCGAGGTGGTCGGCTATGGCTTGCCCTTTGATGGCTTTTTGAGTGACATAGGTGATGTCAAACTTAAATAATAATAATTGCCACTTCACTGTACGACTTGTTAACACCGATTTTTTGTATAGGTACTTCAGGGGGTCCATCCTGGTGATGAGCATAGTTGAGTAACTAAACAAATAGTGACGTAGTCATTGAGATGCCCAGACTAGTGCACAACAAGTTTTCTCAAGCATTGAATATTTTGCTCCGTACTCGATAAATTTCTTGTTGAGATAGTAGATGGCATGTTCCTTCCATCCTGATTCATCATGTTACCCTAGCACACATCCCATTGACGTTTCTTGCACTAAGTTGTATATCAGTAGGGATTGCCTTAGAGTAGGAGGGACTAGGACTGGTGGATTGAGCAGATATTGCTTGATCTTATCGAATACTTCCTGACAGTCCTTGTTCCACTTCTTTGGCATGTCTTTCCTCGGTAGCTTAAAGATCGGTTTACAGATAGGTGTGAACTGAGCAATAAACCGACTGATATACTGTATTCTCCCTAAAAATACCCGAACATTTTTTTCTGAAATAGGTGCCTTCATCTCAAGGATATATTTAGTCTTTGCAAGATCTATTTCGATGCCCCTTCTACTAACGATGAAACCCAGTAATTTGCCCGATGTTGTCCCGAATACATACTTTGCTGGATTGAGCCTTAAGTTGTACTTTCTTAGCCTGTCGAACAATTTCATGAGATTTACCAGATGGTCTTCTTCAATGTCGAATTTAGCGATCATGTCGTCTACATAGACCTCCATTTCTTTATGGATCATATCATGGAATAAAGCGGTCATCGCCCGTTGGTAAGTTGCCCCTGCATTCTTTAACCCGAATGGCATGACTTTGTAGTGGAAAGTGCCCCATGGCGTGATGAATACAGTCTTTTTCTGGTCTTCTTCTACCATTTTTATCTGATTATAGCCTGAGAAGCCATCTATGAATGAGAACATGTCGTGCCCTGCTGTACTATCAACTAGAGTGTCGATGTGTGGAAGTGGAAAATCATCCTTAGGACTGGCCTTGTTCAAGTCTTGGTAGGCAATACACATGCGTACATTCCCATCTTTCTTGGGTACTAGGACGACATTAGCCAGCCATTCAGGGTACGTAGAAACTGCGAAGAATTCTGCCTCGAACTGCTTCATGACCTTATCCTTGACCTTGAAGGTCCATTCTGGTTTTAGCCTTCTCAGTTTTTACTTGATCGATTTGCTTCCAGAGGCAATTGGTAGTTTATGTACAACAAGATCTGTTTCTAAACCCGGTATATCCCTGTATGACCATACGAAGACGTCTTGATACTTTCGTAAGAGTTCAACCATTTCTTCTTTCTGTTGCGATGTTAATTAGGCTCCGATCTTGACAATTCGTGGGTCCTCTTCGGTACCAAGATTGATTGAATCTGTATCCTCGATATTTGGTTGAATACCTTTCTCGTGATGTTCTGCCAAGTCTTTGATTTCTTTGAGTGGATACTCCATTTCTTCCTCAGACTCTTCTTCGATCCCCATGAGGTGAAGTCGAGTTCAAGATCGAAATCATACTCATCCCTTTCAAATTTTATTTTATCTAGGTACTCATTTGATGGAGACAAATCTCTTGAAAACTCTTTTTTTGATTTTTGGAAAATATATATTTTTTTGTAATTTTGAAAAGTTTTTGATTTTTTTGTCTTTTAAGAAATTTTTGTTTTTTATTTTATTTTTGAGTAATATTTGATTTTTTGTTGCTTTTTGGATATCTGAAATAAGAAGAACAATCATGCAAATTCATTAGTAAAAATAGGAAGTCCTCAAAACAATCTTTACTAGAGGACGAGGGCTCGTTATGATCCTCGGGCAAACTAGATTCGACTAATGACGTTTCTTTTTAGAAGCCTCAGCAGCCTCAAGGGTTAAAGAGAATTCCTCCCAGTTGTTCAAGACTTCCCCTTCTCTGAGGGGGTGGATGAGATGAAAAAGTGATTTGTTTGATGGTTTGGTCGGTGGTTCGGAGATGACCATGATCTCCGATTGATCGTTGTCAGAGTGAGGTATAGTCCCTCCCAAGCTTGGTGGGATGATAATTGATGCCCAGTTGATGCCAGTGGGGAAGGGTGTTTCTTTCCCCTTGTTTTTGATGATTTCCACCTTTGTGGATTCTGGAGTAGTCTTTGATAGACTTTCATTGGAATCCCCATTGATTAAAACATCAATGCCTTTTACGAAGGATGACTAAGACTCAACAACCGAGTCTTCTTGAATGTGCAGAAGTTTGAAACTTACTATTCTCAATTTTCTTACTAATTTTATCGTCGATGGTTCTGATAAGCTGTCAGGTCTAGTTTGAGACTTCGAAAAACTAATACTGATGTGAGAAACTTTGCCCAGATTCCAGATATTTGGTTCACGATTTTATTTTCTGACTAATCGGAGTTCTCTTTTCTTGTCATTCATTTCTACTATGTTTTTTTTCATGGGCCTAAATCCCAATCCGAAATAAGGATTGTGCTTCTTTGCTTCAACCGGTGTAGCTTTCCCTTTCCCTTTAGGTCCCAACCCTTGCCTGGGCCGGTAACCTACTTTCTTCAAAACTCGCCCGATCATCAGATTCGCTATTGACAGTTCCGCCTTTACCTTCTCTTTTCCCTTCTCAACATGATTGACAGCGGCGAATTGATAGGAATAATATAGCGCTTTATCCTTTGTCATTTCAATATTGATGAATGGCACATCCGGAGCTCTCCCAGCTGGGATAAGATTCTCTGCTAATACTGATATCATCCTTTGCCCCATGATAAATTTGACTATTTAATGCAACGAGGAAGGTACAGCCCCTGCAATATGGATCCACGGCCTACCCAGCAGTAAGTTGAAAGTCGTTGGTATTTCTATGACTTCAAACATTACCTCAAACGTACATGGGCCTATTGTGATCAATAAATCGACCTATCCCCAAAAGTCCTTTCTTGAACTGTCAAAGCATCGGACAACCTTGTTGTTGGGCTTGACATGTGACCAATTAGCATTGAGTTTTCAGAAGCTTTCAGGCAAACAAACATTAAGCGCTGAGCCATTATCAATCAGTACCCTGGCCACCATCATGCCCTTGCACATGACCATGATGTTTAACGGTTCCACGTGCCCCCGTCCTTCAGGCATAAATTCACTCTCTGTGAAGATAATGGGATGGGAGCCATGATCTGACCAACCATTTGCTCTAATTATGTTGGTGAGGTAGTTGCAACTACATGCAATTTCCCCAAAACTCTCAGTAATGCCTCTTGATGTTCTTCTGACTTTTGCATCAAACCCAGAATACTGATTTGAGCTAGTTGTTTGTTCAATTGGTCCACTATATTATGTTCACTCTTTCGAATGAGCTTGATGAAGTATGCAGCCTATTTTTCTATTACTTTAGTCTTCTCTTCTGTCTTGTCATCTTTGTGCAACTTACCCTTTCCCTTTGCCTCCCTTTTTTTCTTCATCGATCACCTCTTTTGCGGTCTCTTTTCTTTCTTCCCTAATGTTTACCCCATTTTCTGGTAATTTCTATCATCTCCCTGTCCTTGTCATATAACCGATATCAGCCACCATTACTTTCTTTATGGTCTCAACCCCCGTGGTTGTGGTGATAGTGATCTCGTAACTCCAGGGAACTGCCTAGTTGGAATTATAGGAGAATGGTTTAAGTGAGCGTATGGTCATGGGAGGTGGATCGGGTTTTACATTGAGAATGATGGGTGGTGGTGATGATTTGGATGTAGTGATGGTGGGAGGAGTTACGTGAGAAGTTGATGAAGTGTATGGAATGACGAGCGATAGACGTGAACATAAAGTGTATGGTATATGAAGGGGGGTCGGGTTGATCCTTGAGAATTTGGTAGTATGTAGGGTATAACGAGAGGAGGTTGGGTCAAACTTTGATGGTTTGGCAATCCGTAAGGTATAACCAAAGGTGGTCGGGTAGTAGTATTTTGATGAGTGGGATGGATGGTGAGGTCGACCAATCTGAGAGGTAATTATGAATTTTGAGATGGATTTGTTGTGTAGTGGTTGTTGTGTTAACCGTTGACGTCTTTGATTCCTTCGTTAAGTGGACCTTGATTTTTGCCCCGATAGGCGTTATCAAATCTGATGGATTGAAGTTGAGTTCTCCGCAAACGACATTTACCCTGTGCCCACTCCCCTCTCCATTATGAGTTGGTAGGAGGTTTTGATTGATGTTCTGTTGTTGGGACGGGTTGGCAAGTCAGTCTAGGATGAGGGCCTTCTTATTGATCAAATTCTATACTTGATGTTTGAACTGCCAGCATTGATCTGTAGAGTGCCCTGGTGCACCCATGTGAAATTCGCAGAACAAATTAGGGTTGTACCCTGGCCCTTTGGCAACCTCAGGGTTTGGTGGACGTTTCGCAAGATATTCGCCCCTGAGCTAGATTGACAGTAATTTCGATAGTATCATAGGTAACCTGGTAAATACTCTATTTACTCTGTTGGGTCGAGCCTACTGGTTCTATCCATATAGTGGTGCTTGCTGTACGACCGATGGAGGGTTTGCCCTGAATTGGTTTTGAGTTGTAGGGTTCCATGTTGGTAGTGCTGGTGCCCATGAAGTTGACGGCGCTTGTGGTCTTGGTGCTGGTGAAGGGATGAAGAGGGGTCGGTTTGGCTGTACGTTGTTGACTTATGGTTCTTCCCTCTTCTTTCCCGTAGGCACTGGCTTTCTCTATAGAGGAATTCCTGATGCTGTCCCTAGGTTTGTGAAATCAAATATCAAACCGGTTCGAATTTCGTCCTCGACCCGATCTGCTACTTGTACTAGGTTTGAAAAGGTGCCCGTAGTGTGTCCCACCAGATGAGTATAAAAAGCATGCCCTAGTGTTGAAATGAACGTGGTGTTCATTTCTTATTCAGTCATTGCAGGCCTTACTTGTGAAGTAGACTCTCGTTACCTCTGGGCATACTCTTTTGTCGTGAACCCATTTGGAACAGATATAGGTTGTGGACCCCCTTTGGGTATGGATATGGGTCGTTGACCCAATTGGAAGTGGATATGGGTCATGGACCCATTTAGATTTGGTATGGGTCGTGGACCCATCTAGAAGTGGATATGGGTCATGGACCCAATTGGAAGTGGATACGGGTCGTGGACCCATTTGGAAGTGGATACGGGTCGTGGACCCAATTGAAAGTGGATAGGGGTCATGGACCCATTTGGATATGGTATGGGTCGTGGACCCATCTAGAAGTGGATATGGGTCGTGGATATGGGTTATGGGCCCATTTGGATATGGTATGGATCGTGGACCCAATTGGAAGTAGATATGGGTCATGGACCCATTTGGATATGGTATGGGTCGTGGACCCATCTAGAAGTGGATATGGGTCGTGGACCCAATTGGAAGTGGATATGGGTTGTGGACCCATTTGAATTTGGTATGGGTCGTGGACCCATCTAGAAGTGGATATGGGTCGTGGACCCAATTGGAAGTGGATGTGGGTTGTGGACCCAATTGGAAGTGGATACGGGTCGTGGACCCATTTGGAAGTGGATACGGGTCGTGGACCCAATTGAAAGTGGATAGGGGTCATGGACCCATTTGGATATGGTATGGGTCGTGGACCCATCTAGAAGTGGATATGGGTCGTGGACCCAATTGGAAGTGGATATGGGTTATGGGCCCATTTGGATATGGTATGGGTCGTGGACCTAATTGGAAGTGGATATGGGTCATGGACCCATTTGGATATGGTATGGGTCGTGGACCCATCTAGAAGTGGATATGGGTTGTGGACCCATTTGAAAGTGGATACGGGTCGTGGACCCATCTAGAAGTGGATATGGGTCGTGGACCTAATTGGAAGTGGATATGGGTCGTGGACCCATTTGGATATGGATATGGGTCGTGGACCCATTTGGATATGGATATGGGTCGTGGACCTAGTAGGAAGTGGATATGGGTCATGGACCCATTTGGATATGGTATGGGTCGTGGACCCATCTAGAAATGGATATGGGTCGTGGACCCATCTAGAAGTGGATATGGGTCGTGGACCCAATTGGAAGTGGATATGGGTCATGGACCCATTTGGATATGGTTATGGGTAAGGTTGATAGTGTGTCACATTGGGTCCGGATCAACTTTGATAGGTAGAGTGGAGGCGAGCTCCATTTGGGTCAAACACAAAGTGGCGAGGGGTAGACCCTAAGTTTAACGAAGAAATGGTTTATTTAATCATTTTCAAGCCCTAAAACTTAAAAGAAAAATAAAGTCCAAGAGAAAAGTTGTCAAGACTGATGTAAGAAACAAAATGAGCAAAAAAAAAATTTTTTTTTTTTTTTAGGGTCCGTTTTTATGAACGGACTGAAGAGCTTTTGTACTGGTCCGTTCTTTAAAAACGGACCAGAACCTTAATTTTTGCAACAACAAAAAAAAAAAAAAAAAAATTTTGAGATTTTTTTTTAGGCACATAGCCTCTGTTTTTTGGCTTGGGGTACAAATTTTTTTTTTTATTTTTATGCAAAGCATAAAAATATATAGAGATTTCCCCCTTTACCTAGGGGGACATGTAAGAAAATAAAAAAAAAAACTTAAAATCTATACAACTTTGCCCCCTTGGACATTACAACTTTGCCTTCAAGGGCTAAAAAAAGAACATTACAAGATACCCAAGGGTTGATACATTTTGACATTTGTGTCCTATGCCTCTAATCGTATTTTGATGCATGCGGCTATAGGTGGTTTGAGGTTACTCAATCTTCAAACCTCCATGCACATTGAAATGTACACTTCTTAGGTTGGTGATTGAGGTGGATGTTCTCCTCCCCGCCTCCCCAAATGAGCGATCTAGGGGGCTTGAGAGTACCGGCATCTGGGGTTAGATTTTTAAAATAGGAGAAGGTGGTTTGTGCAATGAGATATGAATCGAATGTGCACAAGTGCATTACAAATGTGTATCAACCCTTACAACCTTGAACAAGTACAAACAAAATAAATATCACATGCATTCCCACAAAGAAGAGAACATCATAAGCACAACAAAGTAAATCAACCAACAAATATGTTAGTAACAAAAATGAAACTAAAAAATAAAGTTGAATATTTTTTTTTTTTCGAAAGAAAATATGAAAGAAAAGAAAATGGCCAAGTCAAATTGGTTTGGACCCACTTTCCCCAGTGGAGTCGTAGAGTTGTAGTCATGAAATATTCGCCATGAACCTCAATTCTACATTGTTTGGAGTCGTCGCCATTCTTTTTTGGAAATGGGTGTGAATGGGCACCCGAATCGATTTTTTTGAAAACCATTTTTTCCATGGCATTGAAGTGACTCTCATTTGTTGGAAAGGGCAAGGTCTACCTAAGATCTAGGTAAGGAGGTCCGGTTAGAGGATGGGGAAGGTGTTAGGCACCCCATCCTCTCCACCAAAGGTGGTTACCTTTCTTGGCCATTTTATTTTGTAAAAAAATTCAAGAAAACAAATATTAAAATGCATGAGAATGTATGGTAAGAGTGGTGTGTGCATTAAGTGGAATATTCCCTTAACAAAGGGCTTTTGATTTTTAATATGACATTAGGGGCATTCTATGGAAAAGAATGACCCATGTAGCCACATTAAATTTATGAATATGAATGTAGGTTTGAACTTTTAGAGAGACTCCATGATGGAGTTCCCTTAAGGCCACAACCATGATGCATGTATGCATGGCTAGAAACTTAGTGTTTCACCCCATCAAGAGGGTGACACATTTCTTCATCATTGCCATGCATAGGTGAGTGTGTGCATTGTGTACAATATGATGCATGAGATTGAGGTGAAAAGGGCTTCAACCCCCATCCTTTCGATCGAACCTTAGTCCAATCTACCGGGGATGGGAGAGGGTATACATTACATCCTAAGGCTTTCTAAAAATAAAATAAAGAGAGGATTAGAAGAAGAGAATGTAAACTTTGAAATAAGTAAACTACATCTTAAATCCTACCTTGTCCCTTGATGGTGAACTTGGACCTTGAAGAGTAGGCTTGAGAGATGAATGAGATGGTTAAGGGTTGAGTTGAAGTTTAGAAGATGAGAGAATGAGTAGGAATTTTTGTAGAGTTTTAGGTTGAGAGATGGGGGCTTGAGAGCATGAGTTGTTCATGAAAATTGAAGGTATTTATAGAGTTTTTGGAAGACTTTTGGGGATAAAGTGGTCCAACCCTAAAAATGAAGAAAATGGACATGAGATTTAAGTTATTTCTTTTTGAATTTTTCATTTGTATGGGGGTAAAGATGACATTTGTGAAGAAACCCTAAAAGCATGCTTTGATCCTTGGTTTTTTGGTAAATAGAGGTGAGAGAACAAAAGTACTTTTGGGAGGGTGAATGGGGGAGTGACATGTGTAAAGGTGGAGTGGTAGGTAAAAAGTAGATCTTGGTTTATTTGTAAATAACTCATAAAGCAAGGGTGGAAGTGTAGTTTTGAAATGGACCAATGGGAAAACAAAAGCACATTTGGGAGGGTGAATAAGAGGATGACATGTGTAAAGGTGAAGTGGTAGGTGAAAAGTAGACTTTGGTTCATTTGTAAATAACAAATAAAGCAAGGGTGGAAGTATAATTTTGAAATGGACCAATGGGAGAACTCCATGTATGTACTTGAAGATTCCCACCTTTTGAGGGTATAATGAGAAGTTCCCTCACCTTTATGGATTATTACCAAAGACCAAACAACCTTTTTGGTTTGACTAAACCTTTTGAGAAGGGCATTCTTGAGTTTTCACAAAGGGAAAGTTGACCCTCCAATTAGATGATGCATTGGGTATTGGGGGCTTATGAGGTATCAACATGTGTCATCATATAAGGGGTGAGAGAATGGACTTGGGTTTGGGTTTGGGATATGGACTTGGATTTGGGCTTAGGATGGACTTGGTTTTGGGTTAGGGATGTGGACTTGGGTTTGGGCTTAGGATGGACTTGATTTTGGGTTAGGACATGGACTTGGATTTGGATTTGGGATATGGATTTGGATTTGGGTTTGGGTGATGGGCATTGGTTTAAGTGGATTAGGGACAAGGCATGGGCATGCAATGATATGAGATGATGCATGTATGCATGAAAATGATGCAAAATAGCAATGTGGGTCCGTCGAAGAACTTGAGTTCTAAATCGAAATTAATTCGAGAAAATTTGGATTTTCCTATGAGTTCGTGCAAATTGGGGTGTCTACAATCGACACGGAGTCGATAAAATGTTTTGAAAATAGAATTATCTCAACGTGGAGCTGACATCGACACGGAGTCGGCATCAGCACGGAGCTGGCATCAGCACGGAGCTGGCATCGACACGGAGCCGGTAAAATATTTTTGAAAAAGTCATTTCATCAGCACGGAGCTGGCATCGACAAGGAGTCAGGAAAACGTTTTGAAAAAGTAATTTCATCAGCACGGAGCTGGCATCAACACGTAGTCGGGAAAATATTTTGAAGAAGTAATCTCATCAGCACAGAGCTGGCATCGACACGGAATCGAAAAAACATTTTGAAAAAATAATTTCATCAGCACGGAGCTGGCATCGACACAGAGTCGGGAAAATATTTTGACAAAATAATTTCATCAGCATGGAGATGGCATCAACACGAAATCGGGTAAGCATTTTGAAAAAGTAATTTCTAAGATAAATCGAGTTGGAATAACCCATGTTTTTTGTAGTCTCCAATTCAGTTATCTGAAATCAACTCCAGCCGGACAGATCTCGAGGGAAGAGGCGGCGCACAATGGCACTCTTAAATCACTTCATTTCCTTGAATAGATGTAGTCCATCCCCCTCATATCAACAAGGCAAAATCTTTCTAGGCACCGACTTTGATTAAGGACTGCAATTGGCACTTTTAAAAAAAAAAAAAATATATATATATATATATATATATATATATATATATATTTTTTTTTTTTTAAAGATTGAATTCACTTGAGTTGATTGATCGATTGTTATCTTTATTAGATCATGGACTTGGTTCGAAATTGGATATGGATCCGGTTTGTAGTAGATTTGGGTCTTAGACCCAATTGAAACGGATCTGGGTCGTGGACACAATTGTGGTGGATCTGGGTCATAAATCCAGTTGTAGTGGATCTGGATCGTAAACCCAGTTGAAAATAGATCTGGGTTGTGGACCTAGTTGTAGTGGAGCTGGGTTGGGGACCCAGTTGAGATGGATCTTGGTCGTGGGCCCAGTTGTAGTGGATCTGGGTCGGGTACCTAGTTGAGATGGATCTGGGTCGTGGACCCAGTTGAGATGGATCTGAGTCGTAAATCCAGTTGTAGTGGATCTGGGTCGTGGACCCGGTTGATATGGATATGGATTTGGGTTGTTAACCCAATTGAACTGGATCTGGGTCGTAAACACAGTTGAAATGGATTTGGATATGGGTCGTGAACCCAGTTGAACTGGATCTGGGTCGTAAACCCAATTGAAAATGGATCTGGGTCATGGACCCAATTGTAGTGGATCTGGGTCGTAAACCCAATTGAAAATGGATCTGGGTCATGGACCCAATTGTAGTGGATCTGGGTCATGGACCCGGTTGAAAATGGATCTGGGTCGTGGATCCAGTTGAATGGTGCAGGTTAGGGACCCGGATCGAAACAGAGATGTATGGGGCTACAAGGCTAGTTTGATTTCGAGAAATTTCGCACACATTTTTTTTAAGAGATCTTTATTTAGAAACCCATTTTATCCAATTTTCCTAAAGTTGGGGACACTCATTTTTGTTTTTATTTTTTATTTTTTATTTTTATTTTTTTGACATGTGGCATTGATGTGTAAACAGCAAGTGGGATTTGGTATGTTGTTAAAATTGATACTGGTCCGTGTTCAGGACACGGATGAAACTATTATTTGTGTTATCCGTGTTTTAGGCATGGATGAGACATTCTCTGTTTCAACCGTGCTCTCAACACGGATGAGGTACATTCTGCTTCAACCGTGCTCCCAACACGGATGAGGTACATTCTGTTTCAACCGTGCTCCCAACACGGATGAAGCATTTGCTGTTTCAACCGTGTTATGAATACGGACCAGAAAGAAATCCAGTTTCTGTAAATCAAAGAAACTAGTCTCTTGGCCACTGCATTGAATGTCCCTTACTATTTTTAGCCCCTTACTCACTATTTTTTTTTTCATATGTGATGCAACATATTTCCCTTCTCTTACCTAAGGGAGGGAAAATAAGAAAAAAATAAAAACACCCTATGATCTATACAAACATGCCTTCTTGGGCTTACAATGTGGGCTTCGAGGCCCGTCTGTAGACACCCCATTTTTGCATTCGCCTGATTAATCAACTCGTCGACCCGATCGCAAAGGTTCCCAATGATGGATGTCTATTCCAATGCTTTATTTTGTTACCAGATATGTTTCAGAAATCCGGATGAGGTATCTCGAACTGACAAAACTTAGAAACCACGCTACGCTAGGAAAATACGACCCCAGAAACATAGAAATCATCATCTTGCAAACCAAAAAGAAGCTTCACGATAAAAATCACTAAAATTACCAAATTACCCCTAACATCAAAACAACCCTAGAGCCTGCATTATGCTTAGGAAAACCCACTCAAACACATTAAACAACAAATCGAAACCAAGTAAACCACTTCGCCAATTTTCACAAAATTTGATAAAATTACGAAAATACCCCTCATAAAGTTCACAATCATTTCATACAAAAAACTTCATAAATGACAAAAACCAACATTCCCATTAAATTCCTTATGAAAAACTGATTCCAAAACATCCTGAAACATTGAAAAACGACTTAAAACGTAAAAAATCCTCTCCGAGGGCAAAATGGTAATTTCACAATTTTCATAATTAAAAATTTCGAAATTAATAAATAAAAAATTAAATAATTAAAGTAAAACATTAAATAATTAAAGTAAAACATTAATGAAATTAATTTAAAATTTTGAACCTAAAAAATTGATCAATCGGACTTTCGGGTAAAATTGTTGAGGGTTCGTGGGATATTTCTTTAAGGACCCCTCCATTTGGGGGTCCAAAGAATTAAAGATATAATAGAAGGGGGTTCTCCAAAAATTAAAAGTAAATCAAGCAAGACTGAAGTCAAGGTATTAAAGTCAATCAAGTGAAACTGAAGTCAAAATTAAAGTCAATCAAGCAAGACTGAAGTCAAGGTAGAATCGAGTCAATCTCATAAGACTAAGGTCAAAACCCTAAATCAAAACCCTAATCTAAACTAATCAAGTCAATCTCATAAGACTAAGGTCAAAACCCTAAATCCAAACCCTAATCTAAAACTAATCAAGTCAATCTCATAAGACTAAAGTCAAAACCCTAAAACCCTAAAGACTAAGTCAAAACCCTAATTGAAACCCTAAAAGAAACCCTAATCAAACCCTAAATGCTTCTAAAAACTTTATAAATAGGAGCCTCCACACCCTATTTTGGTATCAAAGAAAAAACCCTAGGAAAAGTAGGTAAAGAAGCCTTCATAGCCTCCCCAAAACCCTAATTTTGGAGTCCCAACTCCTTCCCTAACACCCCCTACTCCGATTTTAGCCTAAAAAACACCTAAAAACCTCTCAAAAATATCCTAGAAATCCACAACAAATTTGAAGCACTCAGATCCAAGAAGAAGATACCTTACCTCAGAGATTAGGAATCAGATCCGGAGATAGAACGAAGTAAGGAATACGGTACAAGGAGCCATTCTAACCAGATCTGAGGGAATAACACTTTTGCAGATCAAAGGTAAATCTTTTATTTTTATTTTTTTTAATCTAGGTTTATCATTAGCAATGTAGATCTATTTGGGATAAGTAGAAACCGGCATTGGCCGGGCGGGGTTGGTGCCTAACACCTTCCAACCCCGTAACATGATCCCCGGATTCAGATTTCTATAGTAGATTAGTTCTTTTTTATCCATTGTAGGGTCAATTTGGTTCCTAGACCGTAATAACTAGGTGGCCACTCCCAAACCTCAAGGGTCAAAAGCGGATCCGCACACCCCGCAGATCGAGGGCGCTTTCAGTGGCGACTCCACTGAGGACTATTGAGGATCAAACTTGAAAAACCCCAAGTATGGGAGCATTGCCAAGATGACCTAGTTTTTTTGATTATTTAGTTGGATTTATTTTATTTATTTTTTCTATTTATTTATTTTTTATCTTGATTGTAGATGATTTTGGGTATTGCATTTTTTTTTCTCCAATTAAGGATCACTTTTTGATGACCCCTAAATAATGAAATATTCAAATTGACCTATGAAAATGATGGAATGATGAAGGTTGGACAGAAATAGTAAAACACTTTTAGAGAATATTCTAGTGAGAATTAAGTCTGGGAGCCTCTTAATAAAACATAGATCTCGTCGAGTAGATTAACTTAGAATCTGAGTTCACTCAATTTTGTTATCGGAAGCCTTAGATATCATCGATGCAAGTTCAATCTGTAAATCTGGAATTATTTCTGAATGAAAGTTGGGACAGTAACGTTAAAACTTTTTAACAGAACATTTTAGTGAGAATTAAGTCTGGAAACCTCTTAATAAAACATAGATCTCGTCGAGTAGATTAATTTAGAATTTGAGTTCACTCAATTTCGTTATCGGAAGCCTTAGATATCATCGATGCAAGTTCAATCTGTAAATCTGGAATTATTTCTGAATGAAAGTTGGGATAGCAACGTTAAAACTTTTTTACAGAATATTCTAGTGAGAATTAAGTCTGGGAACCTCTTAATAAAACGTAGATCTTATCGAGTAGATTAATTTAGAACTTGAGTTCACTCAATTTCATTATCGGAAGCCTTAGATATCATCGATGCAAATTCAATCTGTAAATCTGGAATTATTTCTGAATGAAAGTTGGGACAGCAACGTTAAAACGTTTTTACAGAACATTCTGGTGAGAACTAAGTCTGGACACCTATTAATAAAATGTAGATCTCATCGAGTAGATTAATTTAGAACTTGAGTTCACTCGATTTCGTTATCGGGAGCCTTAGATATCATCGATGCAAGTTCAGATTGTATTTTCCTAATTCACAGAAAATCTGAATTTATCTAATGTTGGCACAATTAATGTTCTTGAGAGTGAGCTCATCTCAACCATTGTCATTCTATCATCAATGTAACACCTATTGGAATCTCGATTTATTTTGGATCACCCAAAAGTGATCATTGATTGGACCTTAAAAATTATAAAAATTATGCTTATTGCAATGTTTGTTTGATCATTATCATATGCCATATTTATTGATTAATTTACCATGATCTTGCTTGAAATACATGATTGATGTTGATCGTAATGTTAATGTGCTTATGTGCTGGGAATAATGTGATCTTAATTGAATATTCATATGATTTGAATGATTTTGGTTTTGATTAAATATATGATTGGTTTGATTGGATCCATGGGCCCATTTGTTTGAAAAAGGTCTCGGGCACACCCCACCCTGTTTTGCGCACACCACATGCACGTTTCTGTTTTACTCACTTACACGTCCCATTTAGCCAACGTGGCACTAGTGCGTGGCCCGGTCTCTTCGGAGATGCGACGTCATTCATGAAACCCACAACTCCAGTCATGTACCTTAGGGTATATCAAACTGGGGGCATCAATACCATCTGATCAGGTGATTCTGAGAAGTATGTTGATGCACCCAGGCTGGAGCGACCTGAGCCTTTGACCTATTGTAAGCCACACAGTCACATGTCCCGATTGCCAACGTAGTACTAGTACGTGGTCGGTCCCCTCGTGGGATGCCAAACCATTTATGAAAGCTACAACTCTTGACTCGTACCCGTAGGTATAAAAGATAGTCTAAGTATATCAATTGCACTTCTTGGTCAAAACCGGTGCCTAAGCAAGATCTTGCCCCACTGTACCCTACTGTACGAGGGGGATAGACTACGTCTATTCTAGAAGAGAGGTATTTAAGTGGGCCCTTGCTCAGCATTGTGCGCCACCTCTCAATTGGAGATCAAACTGGCTGTTTTTGACTTCAGAGAAGTGAATTGAGGTTTTAGATTATCACCTACACGGTATATCAAACCAAGTCACCACGTATCGAAAGGTATATAGGTGTGCTTGGACAAGGGTGGCTAGATAAAAATGCATTGCACGTAGTAAGCTTAGAGTCTAGAAACCTTCCCAGTAGGTCACGACTCAAACTTATCTTGGATGTTCCCGGGTTGTTCATTGAATGGAATTTTATGAGACTTTGTGATTGATATGAATGTATGTGAATGATGAGATCAGAATGCATGTGAATGATGAGATGGATGTATGTGAATGATGAGATCAGAGTGTATGATTGTCCTTAAGGATAAAAAATGTTATTTTTGAAAATCAAATGGGGTGCACCGACCCAATAAAAAATCCATCTCTTGCAAATGACCCAGCCCAACTCGATCCAACAATCCTGATGGACCGGGCCATTTAAATCGAAATAGAAATCAAATTTTCAAAGAAGAAAAATAGTTTACAAGGGAAAGTATTTTCCAGAAAAAATATTTTCCAAAAGAAGTGTTTTCCAAAAAAAGTATTATTCTCAAAAAAAAAATGTTTTCTAAGAAAAAACGTTTTCCAAAAAATATTTTCCAAGAGAAGATACTTTCCAAATTAAAAACTATTTTCCAGAGAAAAAATATTTTTCAGAAGAAAATGTTTTCCAAAAGAAAAGAAAAAGAAGGAAAAATAATTTGCAAAAGATCTATTTTTGCATGAAAAGTTTTTATGGACCTTGGAAAACTACCAAAAAATGTTGCAAAAAAATAATCAGATTTGTGAAATAAAAACATTTTTTCCAATATTTTTCAAGAGTGCAACATAATTATTTTTCTTCTGAATAATCATTGAATGGATGAATTTTTTAATGGATTGGTGCACAAAATTCAATAAAATCTCAGGGTTCATTTAAAATGTTATCAAGGGGGTGACACTGAAATTGGTTAAATTCACCTTCAAAGAGGTTTAAGGGTTATCATTGTATCTAAGCTCAATCGTCTATCGTCTAGCTAGGGCTGTAAATCCGGTCAGTTAGAGTAAACGTCAATATCAAGTCAAACAGTCAGAAATGACCTCAAAATTTATCAACATCGTCCAGTTGTTCTTTAAAGATCATAGTGCTTCAATCCTACCGGTTATAAGCAATATCTCAGTCCTCAGTCCTAATCAAACTCGTATGAGTACTTATCTTGAGTTTTCAAGAGTCATTTGGGTTAGCTCGAGTCCCTTTTTCCAGCAAGGTCATGTCTTCCTTAGATTGAGTCTACTCTTTCCTATTGAGTCAAGTTAGTTCATTGAGTCTATAGAGGTGTCTGTTGTCTCATCTGAAATTGATCGGATAAAGGAATTTTTGAATACCTCGAGCGCATTAACGAATTAACTAATAATTTGATAGATTTCGTTTCTGAACAAGAAGATAAAAGTCGGGCTCAACCTTTAATCGAGAAAGGAAAGGTCTTTGACCTCGAAACAAAAAATAATTCCTAAAGAGATTCAAATAGAAACCATCTTATCCCTAAAGGAACACGAGGGGATAATGAATTTACTCAGAAATTTCAAAAGACTTGTTCGTGTGATCATATGAGGGTATGCTAGGTACAAGCTTGGGTGTTGTTCAACACGAAATAGATACTCGTCTATATCGATGGAATTAAAGAAGATGTTATAAAATGTATCAACACTATCCTTACTACATCTTGAGTTTCAAATCACATATTATCAGTCGATATGGGGGTACCTTTTGAACTGATCTCTGATAATGGGTCGTACTTCAAAGCATAAATCATTACTCTATGTTTAAAGTTGAAGATCCGGAAGCACAAATCATCCCCCTACCGTCCTCAGATCAATGGAACGATTGAAGCAGTTAGTAAGAGTCTCAAGACTATCATCAGGAAAATTGTGTCAATCACATCGAGATTGGTCAGAAAAATTATCATTCACGCTATGGACATATCGAGCTTCAATTCGATCCTCTACTGGAGCTACTCCCTACTCTTTAGTGTATGGCATGGAAGCAGTCTTGCCAGTTGAAATGGAAATTTCGTCTCTCAGGGTCTTGTTGGAAAATCATTTGTTAGAAACAGATTGGGTTCGTCAGCAGCATGAAGAATTAAACTTGATCGAAGAAAACGAGTTAAAGCCCTGTACCATATGCAAGCTTATCTAAGAAGAGTCACCCGTGCATTTGACAAAAAGGTCAAAGCTCATCATTTACAAGTCAAGGATTTAACTATCAGACTTCAAAGAAAATTGAACACTCCTCCTCGACTATAAGAGAAAGTCTGAACCCAATTGGAGAAATTCATTCATTAAGAAAATATTGTCTGGAAAAGTCGTCAGACTTCAAGATCATGATGGAAGTAAACTACCAGAACCAACCAACCTTGACCAGATCAAGCGGTACTATATTTAAGGAGGCCATCTTTGGCCGAATCAATTCTCCTATTACCTAGTTCAATATATCCTTTCTCAACCCTTTTGCAGTATTTTCAACAAAAAAAAAATTATGCCTTTTTCTTTCTCAGCCCGTTCACCTAACCTAGGGGAGGGAAAAATCTGAACTACGTTTTGGTCTGATCCCAAAAATTTTGTGGGGTACGTAGGCAACCTGAGAAGTTACTTCAAGCCCGACCACATCAAAATAAAAAATAGATTCCCTGATGAAGAAAAAAAATTTATAAAAAAAAAATGCAAAAAAATATCATCCAAAATGGGGAAGAAAATTCAAGAAAAAGTTTAAATGAAATGCCACACAAGGGGCATTTGGGTTTTTGAGCCTCAAAATCCCTTTCATTTTATGCCTAGTCCCAAGCCTACCTATAAAAGTCCTCCTAAGTACCGTGTGAAAAAGTTAAGGAGGGTAGTAGAACATGATCAGACAGTGATTCTAGAAGGTCAGAGGAAAAGAAAAAAAGATAAAAAAAAATGATGAAGCCTACTAAGTTGAAAACCCGAAAAGGGCGACTTAGACAAAAATTAAGGCAAGCTCGCAAAGTTGAAAATCTGAAAGGACAACTTTGGCAACAATCAGAGCCAAGAAAAAAAAGAAAAAGCTCGCTAGATTGAAAACCTGAAAAGGCGATCTAGGTAAAAGTTAGAGCAAGCTCGATAGATTGAAAACCTGGAAAGGCGATCTAAGCAAAAATTAGAGTAATAAAAAAAACAGAAGAAAATCCCAAGCTGAGAGCAGTTCGAGCCGAAACGTCAGAAATCCGAATAATCAAGTTCAATACTCAGCTTAAACCAGGCATAGATTCAGAAGCCACAAGTATCTTGTCTACGATCGATCTGAAAATTCTTACTTCCCCAAGTAAACCAATGGAGAGAATGGTGGAATTCTATGATGAGTCTCAAAAGGAAATATTTTGTTCTCTTGAGCCTGACTCAAAATCTTTAATAAAATTAATCAAAATTAAAAGTTGAATCTTTATTGTGCTTGTGGTAATCAAATATTTCAAATCTTCATACCAGGGGCATTTTTCTTTTTCATCTAGATATGTAATTTCCTCCTTATACCAGGGGCATCTTCTTTATGATGTGTTCAATTATTTTCAATGCCATGTTTGTTGTCAAACTAAGGACATTTTATTTTGAGCAATGTTAATCCTAAAATGAGAATTCCAAACTTAAGGTTACCCTCTTGATAGCAGTTTTTCAAAAAACTCTTGAGGTTCAAACTCAGATTTTAAATTTACAAAACTTTTTTAAAACCTTGAGGTTCAAACAAATGCATTCTGAATCTCACATAGGAGATAGGACATCCATTATGTCCCAAATTTATTCATTCCCAGATTCAACCACTCTTCTCCAGACTCATTTTCAATCGTTTCTCTCCCAGATTTATTTCTTTGTTCTCAGTTTTACTCAGTCAGTTTCCGCCAAGGGTTATCTTGGATTTTGCTCAGTTGCCGCCAAGGGTTATCTTGGATTTTGCTCAGTTGCCGCCAAGGGTTATCTTGGATTTTGCTCAGATGCCGCCAAGGGTTATCTTGGATTTTGCTCAGTTGCCGCCAAGGGTTATCTTGGATTTTGCTCAGCCAGTTGCCGTCGAGGGTTTGCTCGGATTATGGTCAGCCAGTTACCGCCAAGGGTTATCTTGGATTTTGCTCAACCAGTTGCCGCCGAGGGTTTGCTCGGATTATGCTCAGCCAGTTGCCGCCGATGGTTATCTCGGATTTTGCTCAGTTGCTGCCAAGGGTTATCTTGGATTTTGCTCAGCCAGTTGCCGCCGAGGGTTTGCTCGGATTTTGCTCAGCCAGATGCCACCGAGGGTTTGCTCGGATTGTGCTCCGCCAGTTGTCGCCGAGGGTTATCTCGGATTTTGCTCAGTTGCCGCCAAGGGTTATCTTGGATTTTGCTCAGCCAGTTGTCACCGAGGGTTTGCTCGGATTATGCTCAGCCAGTTGCCGCCGAGGATTTGCTCGGATTATGCTCAGCCAGTTGCCTCCGAGGGTTATCTCGGATTTTGCTCAGTTACCGCCAAGGGTTATCTTGGATTTTTCTCAGTCAGTTGCCGCCGAGGGTTTGCTCTGATTATGCTCAGCCAGTTACCGCCAAGGGTTATCTTGGATTTTGCTCACCCAGTTGCCGCCGAGGGTTTGCTCGGATTATGCTCAGCCAGTTGCCGCCGAGGGTTATCTCGGATTTTGCTCAGTTGCCGCCAAGGGTTATCTTGGATTTTGCTCAGCCAGTTGCCGCCGAGGGTTTGCTCGGATTATGCTCAGCCAGATGCCACCGAGGGTTTGCTCGGATTATGCTCAGCCAGTTGCCGCCGAGGGTTATCTCGGATTTTGCTCAGCCAGAGATGCCACCGAGGGTTTGCTCGGATTATGCTCCGCCAGTTGCCGCCAAGGGTTAACTTGGATTTTGCTCAGTTTCCGCCAAGGGTTATCTTGGATTTTGCTCAGTTACCGCCAAGAGTTATCTTGGATTTTGCTCAGTTGCCGCCAAGGGTTACCTTGGATTTTGCTCAGTTTCCGCCAAGGGTTATCTTGGATTTTGCTCAGTTGCCGCCAAGGGTTATCTTGGATTTTACTCAGTTTCTGCCAAGGGTTATCTTGGATTTTGCTCAGTTGCCGCCAAGGGTTATCTTGGATTTTGCTCAGTTTCTGCCAAGGGTATCTTGGATTTTGCTCAGATGCCGCCAAGGGTTATCTTGGATTTTGCTCAGTTTTCGTCGAAAGTTTTCTCGAATTATGCTCAGTTTATGCTCAGATTATGCTCAAATTATACTCATATTTTACTCAAATTTATCTCAGATTTTAAATCACACACTTGCACAGTTGTTATATCAGTCAATAAGAATTTTTTAAATTCAAGGATTTGACACTGCCAGTGAGAGCTCGCGCTCAAGGACCTGACATTTTCTTTTAGTTCGGGGAGAGTTTACCCTCAAGGATCCGAACACCCCGACGAATTGCTAAATCAGGCTGCAAAATGAACTGTCACTAGCTTTGGCATTCAGATATCGCACTATCTACCAAAATAGATTTGCTATCTAGTTGCTTCAACCCTCTGCCAAAGAGGGGCATCTGTAGACACCCTATTTTTGCATTCGCCTGATTAATCAACTCGTTGACCCGATCGCAAAGGTTCCCAATGATGGATGTCTATTCCAATGCTTTATTTTGTTACCAGATATGTTTCAGAAATCCGGATGAGGTATCTCGAACTGACAAAACTTAGAGAAAACACGCTACGCTAGGAAAATACGACCCCAGAAACATAGAAATCATCATCTTGCAAACCAAAAAGAAGCTTCACGATAAAAATCACTAAAATTACCAAATTACTCCTAACATCAAAACAACCCTAGAGCCTGCATTATGCTTAGGAAAACCCACTCAAACACATTAAACAACAAATCGAAACCAAGTAAATCACTTCGCCAATTTTCACAAAATTTGACAAAATTACGAAAATACCCATCATAAAGTTCACAATCATTTCATACAAAAAACTTCATAAATGACAAAAACCAACATTCCCATTAAATTCCTTACGAAAAACTGATTCCAAAACATCCTGAAACATTGAAAAACGACTTAAAACGTAAAAAATCCTCTCCGAGGGCAAAATGGTAATTTCACAATTTTATAATTAAAAATTTCGAAATTAATAAATAAAACATTAAATAATTAAAGTAAAACATTAATGAAATTAATTAAAATTTTGAACCTAAAAAATTGATCAATCGGACTTTCGGGTAATTGTTGAGGGTTCGTGGGATATTTCTTTAAGGACCCCTCCATTTGGGGGTCCAAAGAATTAAAGATATAATAGAAGGGGGTCTCCAAAAATTAAAAGTAAATCAAGCAAGACTGAAGTCAAGGTATTAAAGTCAATCAAGTGAAACTGAAGTCAAAATTAAAGTCAATCAAGCAAGACTGAAGTCAAGGTAGAATCGAGTCAATCTCATAAGACTAAGGTCAAAACCCTAAATCAAAACCCTAATCTAAACTAATCAAGTCAATCTCATAAGACTAAGGTCAAAACCCTAATCAAAACCCTAATCTAAACTAATCAAGTCAATCTCATAAGACTAAAGTCAAAACCCTAAAACCCTAAAGACTAAGACAAAACCCTAATTGAAACCCTAAAAGAAACCCTAATCAAACCCTAAATGCTTCTAAAAACTTTATAAATAGGAGCCTCCACACCCTATTTTGGTATCAAAGAAAAAACCCTAGGAAAAGTAGGTAAAGAAGCCTTCATAGCCTCCCCAAAACCCTAATTTTGGAGTCCCAACTCCTTCCCTAACACCCCTACTCCGATTTTAGCCTAAAAAATACCCAAAAACCTCTCAAAAACATCCCAGAAAGAATCCACAACAAATTTGAAGCACTCAGATCCAAGAAGGAGATACCTTACCTCGGAGATTAAGAATCAGATCCGGAGATAGAACGAAGTAAGGAATACGGTACAAGGAGCCATTCTAACCAGATCTGAGGGAATAACACTTTTGCAGATCAAAGGTAAATTTTTTTATTTTTATTTTTTTTAATCTAGGTTTATCATTAGCAATGTAGATCTATTTGGGATAAGTAGAGACCGGCATTGGCCGGGCGGGGTTGGTGCCTAACACCTTCCAACCCCGTAACATGATCCCCGGATTCAGATTTCTATAGTAGATTAGTTCTTTTTTATCCATTGTAGGGTCAATTTGGTTCCTAGACCGTAATAACTAGGTGGCGACTCCCAAACCTCAAGGGTCAAAAGCGGATCCGCACACCCTGCAGATCGAGGGCGCTTTCAACAACATCTAAACAAATACAACTTTTGTCCGGGGGTCGATGTGAACTTGATAACACGTGTCCTAGCTCATCTAATCGGGCACATGCATGAGTTTAATAGGTGGTTTCACGGCTACCCGATCTTCAAATCTTAATGCATACCGAAGTACACACGTCGTTGGTTGGTTATCGGATTTGATGTGTTCATCCCCAACACTTGAAATAACGATCTCAAGCTGTAGAACTACTAAGCATTGGGGCTAAATATATTGATGGTGGGGTGGTTTGTGAAGAGGGCTATGCTTGCAAGTGCATGTGCAACAAGATTTTTCATTTTTTTTTCTTTTTTTTTTCATCGACCCCCTTATAAACATGTAATGAAGGCAACAAAAGTAAATTAATATTACAATTTGGACATGTGAAAATAGAAAATAAGAAACAAACAACAAACAAATACGTGGTTTCGCGATTACGATGGCTACATCTACTAAGGTTTGGAGTCACCACCATTCATATTGTAAGTGGGTGTGAATGGTCACCCGATGTACATTTTTCGAAAAAAGTGACATTTTGGCATTTTAGTGACTCACGATGGATTATGAACTAATCAAACCTTGAGATTCGGGGTAAGTGGTTCAATTGGAGAAAAGGGAAGGTGTTAGGCACCCTTTTCTCCCCGCCAAGTGGCGGTAACTTCAAAGAACTCGGTCATTTTTGAATAAAGTTGCAAAAGAAATAAAATGTCACGTGTTGGTGACTTGTACCCTAAGTAGGGATTTAATGTTGGCTTAAATTATAGGGAACACCTCATCAAAGGAGGTGACCCACATAGAAATTTAGCCTTCACATGACATACTTTCGAAAAGTGTTGGCTAAGGGATAGGGGTCCATTCTCATGGATAGAGAAGGATCCGACTTCCGATTGCCTTAAAACGATTTAAGGATTAAAATCAATTTTTTTTTTTTAAAAAAAAGGGGTACAACCCTTATACTTTCAATCGGACCGAAATCCAATCTACCGGAGATAAGGGAGGGTGGCATCACATCTTAGAGGCATGCTAAAATAAAAATAAAAGAGAGGAGGGGATAAGAAAAGGGGGAAGTGGAAAGAGTAGACAGAGAGAAGGCGGGGGGGGGTTGTTTGTTGAACCCACCTGAAGCTTCAATCTTCTTTTCCTCTTCTTCTTCTTCTTCTTCTTAAATTCTTCTTGAGTCCTTGTTAATTTATGGAAATGTCACATTTTGTATGATTTAAGGAGTAGAAAAGAGATGATGAGAGAGTTGAGGGAAGTGTAATGATTTTTTGTGAGACTTGGGGAAGATAATTGGTAAGACTTTGTGAGAATTTTTATAAGAGAGAATTGGTAACCCTTTTGAAAAGGGAGGAAGGGGTATTTTATAGATGTTTGGAGGGTATTTTAGGGGTATAATGGGGTGAAAAGTTGATAGGGGGATAATGGCATGGTTTTTAGAGAGGTGGAGGATATGAAATTTTGAGTTAAAGGGAGGGTAATTGTGTATGACTGGAAATGGGTTGTATTTTGACCCAAATGATTTGGATCTTACCCAATCTCTTTGGGTAGAGTGTTTGGTGGTGAGATGAGTGATGGTGATGAGGGATATGGGAGTGTAAAGGAGTTATTTGTAGAATGAGTGATAGGTGTTGAAGATGTGAGGTGTTTTAGATTTAGGAGAATGGGTTATGTAAGAGGTTGGTAGATTGATTTTTGGGCGGGTTAAGGGGATGAAGAATGTGAACAAATATGATGAGAGAGTGAGGTGATGGGTGTGTTGATTGGTGATGGTAGTTGTTGATTAGAAGAAGAGATGGGTTAATTTGATGATGATGTGTGGGAGGTATGGGTTGAGGTGATTTTGTTGGAGTGTTTTAAGGAAAAATGATGGTGGTTGGTGTAAGAGGATATGGGTTGTGATGTGGGTGATTGACGGTGTTAGAGAATGTGATAGGTTATGGTGTGTAGGATATAGGTGTTATGGGTTGATGGTGTAGGTTAGTGGTGCGATAGGGTGTGGCTGGTGGGAGTTGTGATTTTGGTTAGGGTAGGGTAGGGTTTGGTTGTGATTGGAGAGAAGTGATAAGTTAGATCTATTGTGAGAGAAAAGTGATGGGAGTAGGTGATTAGCTGAGGGAGGTGGGAGAGGCTGATGCCATGTGTCATCTTTTGATATTAAGAAGGTGATTGGTTGCTGTGGGTTAGTGGTTGATGGGTTATGGGTTGTGGATTATAGGTGGATTGGATATTGATAATGGTTTGTGGGCTTTTAGTGTATTGGGCTTGGGTTTTAGGAGGGTTGTAGATTATTTTGGCTTTGATGGGGTTTGTTTTGGGTTAGAATTTTGAGGGTAGGTTCATTTTAGGGTTTAGGTGATATGGGATAGATTTTAGGTTAGGGGTGGTAAGTGAGAAATTAATTTAGGCAAAAGTTGAGGGCTTTTGGGCTTTGAATAGGCTTAGGGTGTTGCGGGTTCGGAGGCGGAGCGGTGGAAATAGAGGAGGGGTAGGCATCCCAGGTCTCACATTTTTTTAATTTTTTGAGATTTTTACAATCATTGATTTGATCAAAAATGCCACTTGTTGGCAAATCGGGCTTTTAAAGCCCGTTTGAAAATTTGTATCGAGCATTCGGGTATTGTTGGATATAAAGGCGGAGCAGTGAAGATTGGACAAGTGTAGGATAGGTCAAACTCTTTTGGTGGGTCCCTTAGACCATTGGGAGGTCTTAGGGGCCTCGGTTCGATCAAAACGTCACTTTTTAGTGATTTGGGCTTTTGAAGCCCGTTGGTCAATTTTGGCGAAAAATCGATATTTTGAGTGGAGCGGGGTAGATGGGAGCATGCCGAGTCCTTTTGGTGAGTCCACTAACCCGTTGGTAGGTTTTAGGGGCTTCAATTTTATTAAAATGCCAGATTTTAATGTTTCGGGCCTTCGAAGTCCGTTGGCCAAGTTCATTGGAAAATTACTATTTTTGCGCCCTTTCGAATGAGGGTCCGTTCAAATTGGGGTGTCTATAGTCATGAAGCAAGGTTTAAGCGGTAGTGTGACTACCCTATGTACCACTTGACACGTGATGTGTGCAAAGACCTTATCCTCTGTATACATAATAAAAACTGGGCATCAACACATGTTTTGTGTTCATAGACATTATTGGGTTTTATGTTACCCTCATACTTCCAAATGGTGCCATTTCTAAATGTAAGCATAAACTATAAATAACATAACTGATGACATGCCCTCTTGACCTTGGTCTTCCTTATAGATTAATGGTAAATGACTTGAATGCCCTGATCTTCAACTTGTAGCGAAAAGTCCTTGATTTTCTTAATGGGAGATTTGCTATTTTACAAGAGTAGCGATTTTTAGTTACTTATTAGAAGGAAATTTAAGTCATCTAGAACTTGTTTTTTAATCTCCCCCAACGTGCCAGTTTCTGATTTTACTAATCTTGCACGAAGTTCCTTGATGGATGTCTTCCTATTTAAACTGGTTACTAATTTTTATAGGTATGCATCACAAGATCCTATGTATGTTTTTTATAATTATTATCAGATCCACTACTAACAAGTGGATTTCTGTTGTGTCACTTCTTCAACCTGTAGCCAAAAGTCCTTTCAATTTTATTCCCAAAACCGATCCTATTCAACCTCCAGCATACCCTCGTTTTTGACCTTGAGATTCTGTCTACTTCAGCCCTCAAATCTCAAGGACAATATAAGACTTTTGGGGAAATTGAAGGTGATGGAGTTTATTAAGGGGTTGAGGCAAGGTTGAAATTGATGAATTGAAGATTTAGATTGAACAAATTAAAATAATTGTAAAGATATCTGTCTAAGAAAATATAAGTGTTTTTGGTGAGATGAAGATGAGGGCATTTAGGTCAATTTTCACTTGTCAATAAGAAAAGACCCAGTTCAAGGGATATGTCACCAGTTTTAAAAATGCAGGGGTATCTCATATTAACACACACACACACACACAAAACAATATAAAAATAAAATAAAAAATGGAGATAATATTTGAGAATTATCATTCCCTTGTAGTATACCAGGGAGGAGTTCTGTGTAGACGTCTAATGAAACAGGACACAAAGCCAAAATGTATTTGTCCATATTAGATCAGAAAAGAGTGAAAGTCTCTATGTGAGTAACTTTCCTCGTTGAACTGTTGCTTTTAATTAATTCAACTTTGACATGTTTTTGGGGTTTTTTTGGGATATTTGTTTCAGTGGTTTATATATATATATAAGTTAATTATTTGCTAAAACAAGTAATATCCACATTTTTTTATTATCATTTTGTTCAACAACCAAATCCATATTTTACAAAGTTGATACCCATTTTGGGCAAAACATCCTGAATAAAACTCTCTTGGATTCCTTAGTTTCTTGTGGAAGGCAACCAAACCTTTGCCTTTATCCTTTGCTTTATTCTTTCATTCTAAGCTTTGGCTGCTATGTATACATGACCATCTTGTCTCTGTTAATTACCAATCATGGCTTCAATTCATCTCCAATGCCCGGTCCAGCGACCTCGCCTTCGTCCCCACAATAGTTTTCACTGCCCATCCTCGGCTCATTCACCTCCAACTTGATGTGTTTGGCCTGAGCCAAGTAAAACAAGAGCGATGTATCGAGGTGTTCCGTTCAAAGAGGAAGGTGGTACACAAACCAGTAGTCTTCAATAGGAAATGGTCGATCATGTCATCAAACAATAGTGGTGAGCTTCAAATGATCCACTTTCGCTGTCAGAAACAATTGTGAAGTTGTATGATTGCATCAACGAAAAGAGGTTGAAGGAACTTGATGATTTCATCTCTAATGACTGTTTATTTGAAGATTACTCTTTTCTTCTTAAACCATTTGAGGGAAAAAGGTTTGATCTTTAATCCCATATCCAGTGTTTTAAGAAACTAGCTGAATCTGTGATTTTGATGGAAAATTGGTCAATCGTAGTTTTAAAAATCAAACAAGTTGACTTGATTAATCCCTAGTCATATATTTACAATAATCTGATGGGTACGTAAATGAACATCATGAGCTACTGTAGGAAGTTCTGAATTTCTTTGAACAACTGATAAAATGCATGGGGAAGAATGTGAGGTTCATCATCCACAGAGTGTGTGAAGGAGATGAATTCTCAGTTTCATAATGTGGAGCTTAGGTACGTCCCATCACTTCTTCTTTTCTTCTCATTAAATTCTGTTATTTATTATGAAAAAGAAAACATTTTTATGATAATTCAAAAAAATTTGTGGGACCAATTTACCGAGTCAACTCATAAATTTGGTCAAGGCAGCTTGAAATACATTTAGTCGGGTCAGAAATTCTGCCAAGTTATTCAGTTTTATTTGTCAATTCCTACATAAAGTGTTTTGTTTTAAATTAGCTAAATTTTCGGAATGGAATGATGTTCTGTGATGATGATTTCTGTGGTAAAAAAAGCATGCTCACAAAAAATCAGTCCTTTATGAAATTTTTAATCCTAATTTATTAGTTGAAGAAAGGTGAAACGTTAATTTGTAACCATTTTTCTTAGGGTAAATAGTTTTAGAATGGACTTATTTTTTTGTGAGGATGATCTTCTCATCATAACGATCATCTTCAACACACAAAAAAAAAAAAATAATAATAAAATAAAGTAAAAAAATAAAAAATAAAAAATAGAAATTTAGAAACTGTTAACTCTTATAAGATAAAAAATTTATAACATTTTTATTTAACTTGCCCTGATAGACCTTTCAGCTTTCAAGTTTACTCAACCTGTTTGGACGTTCACGTTTTAAAAACTGTGGTTTTAGATTTAAGTATAAAAAATGAGGGAGCAGATGGGTAAAGAAATCACCCTAAAATCAATCATACTAATTTCTACAACTTACCAATCAAGTTATTAATATGTTTGTATATTCATCGACCAAAAACGGGTCCATAGAAGTATTAAGTTCAAAAAGTGCTCTTCGTAAAGGTTGATAACAAGTTTAGCATTTAGGGGGAAAATTTTGTTCTTGAAGAAACCCTAATATAATTATCTTAGAGAGAAGTCAATTATCTCATGGATGGGAGATCTCTAACACATTCCAAAATGTTTAATAAATCTTTTTTCTTTTTTTAATTGTTGTGTGGTAGTGATAACTTTTAAAAATAGTAACAAAATTGATATTTTACGAAATTAATATTTACTAATAACCTTTTAACTATTTGAGAAACCAACTTAGGTGTCACAAATGCTTTTTACTGGTTTTCTGAATAGTTTTGGAATGAGGAATGTTCTGGTAAATAAATGATTTCATTGTAAATTTTTGGTAATTCACCCATTGTTTTGTTATGGGTTTCTAACAAATGCACTCTGTGAAAAAAAAAAGAAAAAGAGACGTAAATTCGATGAGACTCTTTTAAACACTACATAAAAAAAAGAGTTAAATCCGATGGACATTGACGTCGGATTTACCCCTTTTTATTTCACTTTGTGCAGATTCATAGGAAATATTTAGATTAGGTTTAAAAATATTTTGTTTTAAAAAATAAGTCCTCTTCTAATTGGTCAAAGGTTTTAAAGATGAACTATGAGTGAACTATCGAATTTAAAATGTGTTGATTAATAGAGAAAAAAAAATGTCTTATTAATTTTTTTAAGGAGTTCCTAAAAATTTGTATTCTACATCCTCATGAGTACACCCCATCAAGAGCTTGAAGATGACTGGTTTTGAGATGGAAAATACAGGCATTTGGCTCCTATAAAGGAAATTAAAAAAAAAAATTGCAATTAGACCATTTTGTATTAGTCTATGAGAGAAGACTGATGGCATTTTAATATATATATATATATATATGGGGTAGCGTTCAATGGCAAACTTTTTGGCAAAACATTTTTCAAAACATGAGTTAGAAGTTTTGGAATGGGCAGATTTTTGGTGAGGATGATTTCTACGGTGAGGAGATCATCCTCACCAAAAACTCAGCCCATTCCAAAACTTCTAACCCATGTTTATAAGTTGAAAAATCATGGACCGTCCATTTTTTTGTAAACTGTTTTTGATGGGGTTAGAAGTTTTGGAATGGGCTGATTTTTGGTGATGATGATCTCCTCACCGTAGAGATCATCCTCACCAAAAATCAGTCCATTCCAAAACTTCTAACTCATGTTTTTGAAAAATGTTTTGCTAAAAAGTTTGCCATTGAACGTGACCCATATATATATATATAGGATTAGGATCCATATACACATAAAGCTACTCATAAAGCTACAAAGTGTTTTGTCTTATATGGGTAAAAATGTTTGGAATGGGCAGATTTTTTGTGAGGATGATCTCTATGTGAGGAGATCATCTTTGCCAAAAACCAGCCCATTATGAAACTTCTAACCCCATGTTTACAAGTTGAAAAATTTTAGACCATCCAATTTTTTTAAATCACTTTTGATGGGGTTAGCAGTTTTGGAATGGAATAATTTTTTGCAAGGATGATCCCCTCACCACAGAGATCATCCTCACAAAATAACCATATAAAACAAAAACGTTGTAGCTTTATGAGTAGTTTTTATGTGTCTACGGAACCCCACCCATATATATATATAATTAACTAGTAAGCCGTGGATAAGATTGAAGAGCGTGAAGATGACTGACTTTGAGGAGGAACATCCAGATTTTGATTGATGGAAAGGGCATTTAGATCATTTTGTATTTGTCTATGGGAGAAGACTGATGTCATGAGTCTAAACACATAGGGTATCTCAAAGATTCACCAACTCTCCTAAAGGCTCCTTGACTTCGGCCTTCTCTAATATACTAAGAAAAATGACTTGAATACCATTGTCTTTAACCATAAATTAAATATAAAAAAAAGCCTTGGATTTCTCTTCCCATAATCAATCATGTTGAATAAAATCTTTTTTCCTAGTTTTCAAACTTTAAAATTAATCTACTTTAACCTTCAAACCTAAAGAACAAGATAGGATGGAGTTAATTTGCTACTTAACATACCTTTCAGTGGACCCTAAATAAATCAAATTGTGGCATCCAAAAACATGATCTGACACCACAAGGTTATAAAGGACAAAATCCTAAGAACTTTGGAAATAAAAATAAAAAATAAAAAAAGTTAATTTATACCGTTAAATTTTAGTTTTAAATTTGGGAGTTCGATAGCCATTTATTTTCAACACCTTCGATCAAGCTAAAAAAATATTTATTTTTGAATTTTTGTTCGTTTGGATCTTAGTTTTTCCATGAAATCTAGAAGAGTGTGGTGTTGGATTTCCAATTTGATAATCCATGTGGGTTCAATGATCCTTGGTAAGATTTAAAATCTTACTGCTTTAGTCATACTAACCTAATCCATAAAGTAAGGTTTGCTCATGAACAACCTTGACAAAATAAGAGAGTTTGTAATAAAATTGCAATAGATAGCTCTCCCAGGTAAATCTCTCTAAAAGCAATGGATTGAAGATGAGATTAAATAAATTAAATTAATTTACTATAGAGGTTGAATAGCAAGACCTTGAAGATGACTAGTTTGTTTTTTCAAATAAATAAATAAGGGGATTTTGATTTTTTGATTGCATATTAAAAATGAGGGTATTTAAATTTTTTATTTTTTTTAATTTTTGAAAGGGAAAGATCATAAGTTTGAAAACATAATATTCACCAAAATGAGAGGAGTGTCCAATTTATCCCAAAACATTGAGAGGCAGAGGAGAACATCGCCAATGTTTTAGATTAATAGATATAACTTGGAGGAGTCATCTTTATTTAAGATGAATTTGAAAATCATGGATAAATGCCAGTCTAATAGTAATGCATTGGGTGCCATGTAGGAAGGAACGGCTACATTAAAAGAATGAAGTTCCATTTCCTAATATGGTATCAAAGTAATTTGATCTTCATTCAGTGCATTTAAAAATCTGATTTTATTGATAATTCTTAGATAAATATCACATACATCTCAAAAAAATATTTATAAACATTACATCAATCAAAATATATGGAAATTACCTAATATAAATATTCTAGAATATCCTAATTAGTATATTTTAAATATCAATAAATATTTTAGAATATATTGCATCATACAATCTTCCATTTGTGATGAGATACACTATCACTTGATATGATATTTCTCATATATTTTAATACAATGCATCTTATTCTCTAACAACTAATGTAATTATAACATTTTTTTTCCCCTTACTGAATGAACTTGTATATTATTCCAACAAATGGATAAGCAACCATTCTTACTTTCTTATGCAGAGTGGAAAGGGAAATCCATCCCTTTCACCAAAGGTTGCAGCTTTTACCAACTCTCAAAAAAAGGGGACAGACTAATTATTACGTAAACACGCAACTATTTCCATTACCACCTTAAATTTAGCGTTCCAGCTTCCATTATTATTTACTTATATAGAAGATTAAATGATTGATTTTTAATCTATGTAGGAATGCTTGTGTCTTAATCGAGTCGCCCATCAAACCCGGACCACTGGCACTGGTAATTCCATCAAATCTTTTGCTTAGCTGCTCTCTTATCCCATTCAAGTTGTTCTTGAAACTCGTTTTATTTTTGTTAATCCCTAGAGAAGTGATCGAACCATAATTTAAAAATTGCTCAGTAGACTCAAAAATTGGCCAAATCGATTCATTTTTATTTTTAGATGACTTGGCTTCAAAACTTGATGGAGCCAACTCGTTGGGTCAACTTGAAAAAATCACTAAGTCATCTCATCCAATTGCAGAGTAAGCTTGAAAATGCACCAAGTCTACATGACTACATAAACTTTGATTTTTCTCCTAAAATTCCATCATCTTCAAGCTTTCAAACATATTCAACTTTGTCTATAATCTATCATATTCGACCTCTAAAGGAGAACTCTTGATTTGTCAACTAAGAAATCATCGTCTACCATCCAAAAATCTTTTCTTGCTCCTAAGGTAATATGATGCGGTCGTATGACATAGATCTTTAGGTTGAAGAGGAGGGTGCAAAATTATACTTTTAGTAGTTGAAAATGACTAATTTTGTGAAGAAAAATTAAGGATATTATGATAGAGTTCAAATTTAAGGTCATTTTCTATGGATCTCTTAGTGACGATTGAGATCAAAAGGTTTATCATCAATCTGAAAACACAAGGGCATCTCAAATATTTATCAAAATGTGAATGGTATGTCTAAACTACCCTTATTAATTTAATATTTTTAGTTGACTCCTCGGATCAACTCTGCAGTTTTTAATTTGACTCCACTCAGTAAGTCAAATTTAAAAAATGAGTTTGGATCCATAACAATGTCCCCTTCCTATAATAAAGGTAAAGTGTCTACATGACATGTATTTGTTGGTGTTTAAAACACCTAGGGCCCTTAACCAAGCCGACATCCCAATGTGTTTGAAATAAAAAAATGTCACGTATACACCTAATTTTCTTATAGGAATGGGACACCGTTTTGGATGGGAATTCTTTAAAAAGAGGCCTAGGATCCAATACAGTGTCCCGTTCCTATAAAATAGGTTAGGTATCTACATGGCACGCTTTAGTTGGTGTTTAAAATACCTTAGGCTCGTAATCAAACCATTCATGCAACCCAATGATCAAATTATGCCACATTGACACCATTCATATCTATATAAACGAGACACCATATGGGATCTCGACTTTTAAAAATATGGATAAAACTTGCAATAATAAAATAAAAAACCAATGAAACTCTTGTCAATCAGTAAAGCATAAATTAACACTTCAAAATCGCTCGTTGGACAAATAGATCTGCTTTGAATCTTTGCTGGCTTGCCGCCACCAACCTAGGGCATTGATGAGAGCCGTCGATGTCATAGTTAGATGATAAGAAAATGAATAATCGCAGAATAGCCAAAAGCACTTTACACTTAATACCATTAGGTCTCTATTTCTATGAGTCTTCTCTAATTATCACGATTTGATTGTTTTCTTGTACCACTCCTTCTTTCTATGATTGCAATGATCTTTCTCATGATCATGATTTCATCTCTACTTGATCCCTTGAGCACCTCCCCGGATGGGGAATGCCTGTCATGATGTACCATGGCTTATGACACACCTCGGTGTGTGCATTGATGGGGGGTGAAACACTCACTTCATGAAAAAAGGGGTATATTGGACATCAAGGACCATCAAATTTCAATAATTTATCCAAATTCGACAACCTTGCTGATGAATTTAGCCTTTGTACACATAGTGACTCAAAGCAAGTGCAACACAAGATATACGTATGG
The DNA here is from genome assembly GCF_017979445.1 of Akebia trifoliata. NCBI lineage: Eukaryota > Viridiplantae > Streptophyta > Magnoliopsida > Ranunculales > Lardizabalaceae > Akebia > Akebia trifoliata. The sequence goes on from NC_141385.1 coordinate 21,957,391, forward strand.
TTCATATTGATTCTACATTGTACCAAATACAACAAACGCAAACAAAAATTAGAGAACTTTTATTGTCAATTCAACTTTTTTATTTTTACACACCAATTATTTATGGGATTTTTCCCAAAAAATGATCAATTAGGGGTGCAAGTTAATTCGGTTCAAACCAAGAACCAAATCAAACCGTGAGATTTGGATTGGTTTGGTTCGGTTTAAATTGACAATGGTTCGGTTTCGAGTTGAAAAAATGGAGAACCGATGATTCAGTTTAGTTCTCGGTTTAGACTTTATATATAACCGAACTAAACCGAAAATCGAATCCATATAAGATTTTTTTTAAGAACCCTAAACGTCACTCGTTCTTTCCCTTTACTCTCACTGTCGCTCTCATCTCTTGCAACCAAACCTACGGCTATGGGCTCAAATCTGACAGTCGGCATTCGGCGGTCCTCCCTCCCTCTCTCTCTCTCTCTCTCTCTCTCTCTCTCTCTCTCTCTCTCTCTCTCTCTCTCTCTCTCTCTCTCTCTCTCTCTTAGTTGTGCGTGACTGTGCGGTGTGCTACAGCTCGCCTGCGACTGCAGCCTCAAATTTGGTGGCCAACGGTTGGTGATCATCCCTCTCTCCCTCTTTCTCTCTCTCTCTCTTGCAATTGTTTGCGACTGTACGGGCGTGCGGCTGCGGTTGTGGCTGTGGGCTACCTCAACTCCGGTAGCCGACGGTTCATCTCTCTCTCTCTCGTCTTTTGCATCGATTGTAAGATGCCTGTAGAATGGCAGTAGAAGATTTATTTTAAAATGCCTTTTTTTTTTCTTAATTATTGATGACATGTTTTTAGCAACCCATGGAACCGAACCAAACCAAACTGAATGAAGGTCAGTTTGGTTCTACATTAATTCGGTTCGGTTCTGATTTCAATATAATGGAACCGACCTTGGTTGGTTCGATTCTAATTTTGCTCGAAACCGAACCAACCTGAACCAAGTTGCACCCCTATGACCAATTACTTATGTCCAAATTCTAGTTTCAATATACTGTTCATTTTAATTTTCGAAACATGTATTTCGAGTGAATTCATCACTTTTATAATCAATGAATTCACTGGTATATCTACAAATTTGTAGATATTCAAAGTGACGAACTCATGAGTTCGTACGTAAAAAAAATGATGAATGCATGTTTTGGCAATTAAAATGAATACTGTACTAAACTTCGAATTTGGTCCTATTCAGCGTAGGAAATGAAGATTCACCCATTATTTATTGTTATACACGTCAGCCAAGACACTTTTCTATCTACCCTTGTCAAGGTCTCTCTCCCTCTCTTGGCCGTATGATTAACATTTGTAATTTCATGGACAAGTTTTATTTGTCACCCTTTTGGTTTCTAGAAGTAGATACTATAGTTTTTTTGAAGGCTTCGATCTTATTATACTAGTCGGATTCTATAAAAAATGGTGTGGCAACATAAGTTTTTATTTATTTTATTGTTGTAACTATTATCTTTTTTTTTTTTTTTTTTTCCGGAGTTTCTTCTGATATGCATCTCCCTATTGAGAATCTCAGAATATGTTGAAATTGGTTACTTCTCTATTTGACGAATTCCCAGGAGCAACTGAAAGTATGTAAACTTCCACTAGCTATCATTTGAAAACTGATCAGTTCACCATGTTGAAAACGCGTTGAAATATTATTGATGTGTTGTGTCATGCAGAGTTCCTACAGAAGCCCCAAATGATCCTAGAGTATTTTTTAAGGATTTACAATCTATTCTTGGAGCCTTTTATTCATCCAATTCTGGAGTTCTATATCAATCTTTGGAAAATGGTGGCTCGATTGCTAGCCTGCATGCTCAACATACTACTTTATATTTCAAGGATCTTCTTCAAATAAGAGTCAAATCAAAAGGTTAATTTTAACAATCTCCTACATCTATGAAAGGAGAAAGAGGGGGAATTTCATTTGCGTTTCAACAATGAGAGGGCTACAAAGAGTCGAAGAATAGGTAGGAAAGATGCTTGTGCTGAAGATGCAACAATGGGCTTATACTGTGCCCTTAGTAAATGTGTGTGGTATTGTACTTTGAGACTGAATTTATGAATATGTTCGTGGTTAGATACAAAAGTCTTCCTTAGACAAGTATGATTGATTTGGTTATAAAAATTGTTTGTAGACAAAAATATCCAGTGGTTCGATGCACGTGGGTTGTAGTAAATTTTTTTTAAAATATTGATCATGTGTTGAAGTATGGTTCAAAATCAATTAGGCCCAATCCAAATGTGTGTATTTTTTAGATCAGTCCAAGGTAATTTCGGTTGGGCTTGTAACTTGTGAAAGGATAAAATCATCTCCTATCCGGATCGTCCATTCGTACCATCAATGTGTATCTCGAGGTGGACACGTGGCATCATTTAAAGAGAGTTCTATCTTATTAGGGAAGATTTCAAGTTTAAAAATATTATTCTCCTTATTATGTAATTGTTAATTTGGATAAGGGACAATGTGATCAATTGTAATTAATTAGAGTTAAGACTCTAATTAGGGTTTCTCTATTTAAAGATTTTGAGGCCATTGTAAAAAAGGGAGGAGGAAAATATGAAGAGGGGAAAGGAGACTATGTAAATCTGAGATCTATAGTGAAACGACTTCCCAAGTCCACGTAAAAAACATTTTTGTGTTCTTTCTCTCTTTCATTATTTTTTCATGATTTCTATGATTTATTGGTGAATGATCTTGTTAAAAATTAGATCTCGAGGTCAATCACAAAAATGACCTCCACATTGGCGCCGTCCGTGGAAACGAAGAGAAAAATCCACGAGAAATCACGTGGTTTGGTCGGGGTTCCAAATCAAGAATTGAGGGTTGCCGTCAATATCAACCCTTACAGATCTAGGGTTTTAGATCGCATTTTGTCGAGGTACAAATCACAATATAATCGAGAAAAATGGAAAAGATAGAAATCTAGGGGCTATGGGTTTTGCGAGAAAGAGGCTAATAAAAATAAAAATAAAAATTGCAGCTTACTCGTTGGAAGAAGAAGAATAAAAACCCTAATTAATTCTTGATGGTACTCTGCAACTACTTCGTCTCCATCAGAAAACCCCCAAATTTCTACCACTCAGTCCTTCATGGATTCATCAGAAGCTAATTAGGGTTTCAATGGTGTTGAATCTCTGTCCGGGCTGGAAATTGTTGAAAAGTAGTGCGAGATAGAAGTGATTATGGTTTAATTGTTGAGTCTTGGAGATGTTATTTAGAAAGAAATGCTGAGTAAATATAGAAATTTCACAGAAATTGATATTAGATTTCATATTTTGTCATCATATCTGGTTTGATTTCAAATATATTTAATCGATTTTGGATCCAATATCAAGATCAATCTTCAGATCAGGGAGTCGTGTGAGAAGCAGTGGCAGCCAACGTTTGAGAACACAAAAATAAACTCTTACAAAACATGCAGTTTTCGTCTTTCTCTCTCTCTCTCTCTCTCTCTCTTTCTCTCTCTCCATGGCGACTGTCGAACTCGTCGGACCAAAGAAGATGCCTCGGTCGAGTTGAGGCGGGTTTCAGGCTCACAGATTCAGCGAAGAGGAAGCTCGATTGTGAGCCATCGCAGAGATCGTAAACGGCATGGTAGAGATATCTCGCAGCAGAGAATGGGGATTTGGTTCTTTAGGACGTTAGACCTTACTTGATCTCTGATGGAGGAAACGAAGTTGTGGCTTCTACAACAAGAGAGGATAAATAAAGAAAAACGCTATGAAGTTAGGAATATTAATTCACATCTTTACACTGCGTCTGTTGGTAAAAGGTATTAAAAGGGAAAGGTTTTTGGTATATCGCTTGCACATCAACTTAGATTTGATGTACATGTGAACCCTCCAATAGGCCTTTGTTGAAATTAAAGCATATAAATGGAAAGCAAAAGAGGTCAACTTGTTGTGTGGTATGCACATCATACTTGATGTATATAGAACTCATATTTCAATTTTAAAAGAGTAGAAAAAAAAAATTATTGAAAAAGACTTGGTGTTGAATTGGTTGCTTTACATAAGCATTAACTTTTGATGGGGGAGAGGACTGGGGAACATTCAATCAAGATAATACATATTTCAAATGCTTTGATAGAATGGCCAAGACAATAACTTGGAAAGTTATAGTTGTTTGTATTTCTTGTTAACGATGTTTGCAAACCTTGATAATGTGGATCCCAATCTCAAAGAAAACATAAACTAATGGCTGCCCTCATTCACAAAGCAAACCAATAATGTGTAAAATTTGGAAGGGCAAGGAACTAGTGTGAAAATTGCAGGGTACTGTTATGAAAAACCTATGTCAATAAGGTGCTATGGGAAAGGAAGTTGTTCCAACGTATTTCAATTAAAAAGGTTCATACTGATACACAAATAGTACGATCTTCCAAAGAAAGGGACGTAGTACAAATACGGTGGTACAACCAGGTATTTATATTAAATTTAAAGTTATTTAATTTTATTAATTGTTGATCAATCATATGGTTCGGGGGTTCAAGTTATACCCATAATTAAGGGTCCTATGTAACCTTCTTTATTATGCGAGTTAACTCATCATGAAATTAACGTGGGGGGCTAATATTTGGGGGCCTATTTTGAGCTCAACTCATTTGTTTGGGTGGCTCAACAAAAGAAAATTTTGGGGGATAGTTCTATGTCCAACTCGGTCAAGTCTATAGACTAATGAGTTAAGTAGTTTAATTTATAATTCAATTTATTGTTGTATGATTGAGGGCTTAGTTTGAACTCGTAATAAAGGTCCTAAGTGATCAAATTTGTTACTTGAGGAGGCTCGATTTAAAAGTAGTATGGGGGCTAACCTCGTACCCTATTTGATTGAGTTTAAGGACTCCATTGAGGTGGAAAGTTCAACCCATAATTCTAACCACCAAGCTAAAATGATTATATTCTATGAACGTTGTGATCTTTGTTGGTTCAAGTTTTTCAGGTCGATTTGACAAATTTTTATAAGGCGAGAAGGTCGGTTCCCTCTGCGGACCCGTGTGTTACTCTATGAGGTAAGTGTCATAAAATTCTAATAAGGTTGGTTCCCTTTGCGGACCCGTGTGTCACTCTATGAGGTAAGTGGCACGAAATTCTAATAAGGTCGATTTTCTCTACGGACCCATAAGTCACTCTATGAGGTGAGTGGCACGAAACTCTAATAAGGTCAGTTCCCTCTGCAGACTCGTATGTCACTCTATGAGGTAAGTGGCATAAACTCTGATATAGTTGGTTCTCTCTGTGGACCCGTGTGTTACTCTATGAGGTGAGTAGCATGAAACTCTAATAATATCGGTTTCCTCTGCGGACCTATGTGTCACTCTATAAGGTGAGTGGCACAAACTCTAATAAGGTCGGTTCCCTCTACGGTGTTACTCTATGAGGTGAGTGGCACGAAACTCTAATAAGGTCGGTTCCTCCATGACCCGAGCGTCACTCTATGAGGTAAGTGATGCGAAATCCAATACGGTTAGTTATTCTATTGATTATCTAAGTCTTTGATCATTTTGGTGTCTAAGCCTGATCTGAAACTTCGGTCGGCTCTTCTATTATCTAAGTCTTGCATCATTTTGGGATTTAAGTCCGATCTGGAACTTCGGTCGGTTATTCTATTATCAAAGTCTTGGGTCGTTTTGGGATCTAAGCCCGATTTGGGATTTCGGTTTATTTTGTAGTTATTTATCAAAGTCTTGGATCATTTTGGGATCAAAGTCCGATCTGGGATTTTGATCGGTTTTTTTATTATTTATCAAAGTCTTGGATCATTCTGGGATCCAAGTCCGATTTGGGATTTCGATCTTTTCTTCTAGCATTTACCAGAATTTTGACTTATTAAGGAAATCAAGTCTAGCTCGCAGTCAAGTCTATTATTAGAACATTTATTTATTATCGGAGTTCAATTGAGTTGAATATCAAGTTTGCAAAAAAGTAAGTCCCGAGGATCAAAAATCATACTAGTTCAATGGTGCTCAATCAAGTAATAAGTATTTCTCAAAGGTGGATCTTGATGTATCAATCTCCACTTCCGAGAGGGGGTTATGTGGAGGGATAAAATCGTCTCCTATCCAAATCGTCCATTTGCACCATCAATGCGCATTCGAGGTGGACACGTGGCATCATTTAAAAAGAGTTCTATCTTATTAAGAAATATTCTAAGTTTAAAAGGATTATTCTCCTTGTTATGTAATTGTTAATTTGGATAAGGGGCAATGTGGTCAATTGTAATTAATTAGGGTTAAGACTCTAATTAGGATTTCTCTATTTAAAGGCCTTGAGGCCATTGTAAAAAGGGGAGGAGGAAAATATGGAAAGGGGGAAAGGAGGCTATGTAAATCTGAGATCTATAGTGAAACGACTCCCCGAGCCCGTGGACGTAGGCACGTTTGCCGAACCACGTAAAAAATCTTTTTGTGTTCTTTCTCTCTTTCATTATTTTTTCATGATTTCTATGATTTATTGGTGAATGATCTTGTTAAAAATTAAATCTCGAGGTCAATCACAAAAATGACCTCCACCTAACTTATGTAAGTGACCCACTTTGTGGTGCTTCTAAAATGATGGGGTTTTATTTTCTTTTGTAAAAGGTCTAACTTCAAGTTAAAGTCTTTTCTAGAGAAGAGAGTAGAAAAAGAGAGAAAACTCAAGCGATGAGAGGTTAAGAGGTTTGAGAAGATTGAAATCTAGAAGAAGGTTTCAGATAAGTGATAGAGATGACTCCTTGTATCGATTTGCCCAATTTTCTTCCTAGAGAAATTGAGTTCCAACGTTCGTACCTCTGTAGACATAGCCTTTGGGCAAATCACGTAAAATCTCGTGTTGTGGGTATTGTGTTATTACTCTTTTATTTGTGGTTGTTTATCTTCTTTGCATTTGCTATTATTATTTGGCTTATCCTTCATTGTCATTATCAAACAAGGTCATGAAAGGTGTGGCATACAAGGTGTTTGGTGAAATACCCAATAGGTGTTTGATCAAATTACTAAATGAGTTTCACAAAGGTGTTCACATACACAATTAGTAGTACCAGAGCCTAGGTTATCTAGGGTGTTTGAAATGGGGGAAAATGGTACAATGATGATCAGAAGTTTCAACAAGATAATTTGAGGTGAAGTCATTTGATGGAAAATCAAACTTTACATTGTGGCAAAAGAAGATGAGGAATATTTTTATCCAACAAGAACTTCATAATTGCATTCGAGGAATTGAAATGACGACGGAGATCTGATGTCATCGTTGTTATCTCATCATAAATTAATATTTTTATATTCTCCTTAGCTTGTGGACAAGTAAGAGATCAAACTTAAGAGAAAGGGGGGAGGGGGTGTTACCAAGTTAACAAAAATAAAGTTAATCTAAACTACAAATTTAAAATCTATTTTTATATTTTTGTGAAATAAAATAGAGAATAGATGTTGCTGGAAATTAAAGCAAATAGAAATGAAATTAAACTAGGAAAACAAGATAAACAAATCCATTAGTAATTAAAGTGACCTAGGATTAGCAAATAAAACTATATTTAAATTTGTCTTTCTTGCACTCAACCTCAAGGACTTGGTATGAGCTCCTTGGGTTGAAAGATATGGCTTGAAGTTTGGAATAAAGCTACAGTTAGGACTCCTTCACTTACTAATGTGTGAAGTCCCTACCACCAAATATTTAGATTAAACGTGTTTTATCTTGATCTTATCTAAACATAAATCATCTAAGTTAAGCATATGAAGTGTAGAAATCCATCTAAAGCATTGCTCCATTGGAGTTGGATAAAATCTCTATAAACAAAATAAAGACATAGAAGGATAAAAATATAAACACAAAATTAAAGCTTGCTCCTAGGCTTCCTCCTCTCACTAATAGAGGGAGTCTAGCCTATGGTCATTGTAAGGATAAAAGAAGAAATAAGAGAAACAACACTCATATTCATGTGGAAACTAATATACATTATCTCCTACTTTGAAAAATTACAAAGGTTACTGAAATAAAACCTACTATAAAATAGAAAATTACAAAGAAAATGCCAAAGGCATTGGAGGAGAAGAGAGAAGGGACAAGGGCCAAGATAAGGGCTAAAAGACCCTTTCTTGATTGGGAAAATAATTTATTTATAGACTTGAGGTACTTTGGAAGGATTAAAAAATAGTCGTCATCACTCTTCCATATAATCTCACGTGTGGAGCATACTAGAGCAAACTTAGGGCACTTCAACTGAGGTAGACTATGCCACATGTTTTGTGACTTAGCCACATTGATTTGGAAGCATTCAAATCTCTAGTTTTGCATGATTGCTTGATTGATCTTCCTGATTGCAATGAACTCTTGATTGATTGATTGATTTTTTGTTCATTTGGATGAGTTGATCATTGACCTGTATAGTGAATACACGCAATCAATTTTTTGATAATTACATTTATTTTGTGCAAAAAGCCTAATTAGTATGATATACATGAAATACAATAAATTAAGGCTTAACATACTTATTTACCTAATCTAATGAAATAAGGACATAAATTGAGATAAATGCCTAGGAAAAATGTGGATAAATCAATGTTTTGAGATATTAATCAAGATCATGTCCAATGATACATGGGAAGAGTTGGATTTGAAGGCTATTAGTTCTATTGAGTTGCATATTTTTGATGAAGTCATGTACAACATCATGGAAGAAAAAACCGCAAAGGGAACATGGGATAAACTTGAGAAACTTTACATGGAAAAGACTTTGTTATTTCTTAAGGACCAACTCTATGGTCTAAGGATAGAGGAATGGACAAGATATCATAGACTACTTGAACATGTTCAATCGGTATTTTAGTGATTTGTTGAAAGTAGAAGTGAAGTTTGAAGAAGAAGACAAATCATTGCTTTTCTTGAGATCACTTCCTAATTCCTTCAAACACTTTCGGACTACACTTATGTTTGTCAAGGAGACTCTCAAGTTTGAAGAGGTGGTTCAAGACCTTATCTTTCACATGACCATGGATAACTCAAGTGAGAAGGATGCTCAAGGAAAATGACTCATTGCAAAAAGTTCAAGTGAGCGAGGCCAAACAAAGGAGAAAGAAAAATCTTAATCGAAGAACTCTAGATCCAAATCTAGAAGTAAAAAAGAAGTGAAGTGCTACTACTATGGGGAGAAAGGATATTACAAAAGAGATTGTAGAAAAGTACAAAACAGATTAAAAGAAGGGAAGAAAATCAAGTCAAGCTCCACAGTAAGCATAACATCGAAAACAATAGAGAGCTTTTAGCAGCATCTTTGGGTAATCTCATATCTAACTCTTAGATTTTACATTTCTGGTGTAACTTTCATATGTGTTCCAATCATGATTGTTTTAACTCTTATGAACCACATGATAGTGGAGATGTTTTAATGAGTAAGAATACGGTATCCAAAGTCATTGGAACGGGTACCACAAAGATAAGAATGTATGGTGAGGTTGTTAGAAGCTTGGGTAGTTTGAGGCATGTACCATTACTCAAGAAGAATTTGATATCCTTAGGCACACTCAACTCAAATGGATGTCCTTTCTAGGCAAATGATGGAGCATTCAAGGTGTCTAAGGGAAGCACAGTGATTATGAGTGGTATGGAGCTTGCAAATAACCTCTATAAACTTTTGAGGAACACAATTCTTGGTGTAGTTGCAATATTCATGGAGGAAAATTCTTGAAAGGATGAAACTAACCTTTGACACTTAAGACTTGGCCATATAAGTGAAATAGCATTACAAGAGTTACACCAGTGGCAATTGTTGAATGGCAAGCAAGTTAGAATTTTGTAAGTTTTGGATGGTGAAAAAGTAAAGTAAGGTGTCATTCAAGGTTGCAAATAAAGAAATAAAGAGTAAAGGATTGCTAGGTTACATTCATTCCAATATCTTGGGGTTTGCACCCACTAAATCAAAAGATGGAGCTCGTTACTTTGTTACTGTTATGGATGATTTTTGAAAAAAGGTTTGGGTCTACTTTAAGAAAGAGAAATCTGATGTCTTTGCCAAGTTTGTGGAATGGACGACCGAGGTAGAAAATCAAATAGTAAGAATCAAATATTTGATAAGTGATATTGGGGGTGAGTACAAAGATGACAAGTTCTTAAAGTTTTGCAAAGAAAAAGACATTACAAGGTATTTCACCGTGAAGAAAAATCCTTAACAAAATGACGTAGTCGAGAGGATGAATAGAATGCTCATGGAAAGGAAGATAAGCATGAGATTACATACGGGGTTGCTCGAATCATTTTGGGTGGAATTGATTAACCATGCTTGTAATGGTTAATCGATCACCATCTGAGCTATTTGAATTTTAATGTGCCAAAGAGGTATGGCTAGAAAAAAAAATGGACTACTCTATATTGAAGGTGTTTGAATGCAAGACATATGTTCCCATTCCTAGTGATGAGGGAAACAAGTTGCAATCAAAGTCATTTAAGTACATCTTCCTTGGATTTGATAAGGGAGTGAAGGGATTCAAGCTTTGGGATCTGATAAACAAGAAGTAAATCCTTAATAGAGACGTGGTTTTTTATAAAGGTTCCATGACAAAGGAAAAATTCAAAAAAAATAACGATGAGAAGTTGGTTATTGGTGAGAAGGTAGTTGTTATCAAAATTACTATTAGCACGGAGAAGACGACAAGGGAAAAATCTCAAATTCAATTTGATAAATCACTACGTTAAAAAAGCCTAAATTTGTTACTTTTTTAGCATTAAAATCAGTGGCCCAAGTCTTTCGTTCATATTTCACCGGCCCAAATCCCTCATTTAGGCTTAAGAAGAAATGTCTTCAGCCTTAGCCCCCGAAATTGTATCCACTCGATCATTCTATTCATCTTCTATCTTCGAAGTCTTCGAATGTCTCTTTATAAAAACGCTAAGTTAGTGTTCTCTCTTCGAATTAGATTTTGTCTCCTTAAGATTTCATGTTCCTTTTACAGAAAACCTAAGTTCTATTCTCTCTTCGAATTAGGTTTGTTATACCTATGATTTCATATTCTCTCAGTTGAAACCCAAAGCCTCTTCAATATCTCCCTAAGATTTCATATGTAATCTCTGTAGAAACCCTAAGATTTTGTGCTCTCTTTTCGAATCCACTTCGAAGTTCTTTGGTCAAATTAAAACTTCAAGAAACCCTAAATACAAGAAGAATTTCAAAGTGGGGAGTTGGAAGAAGAACTCGATTTCATGTTCTTTTTCGAATAAACATTTATTCTATTGATTTTGGTTGATCCATCCAAATATTTGATTGATAACTAGCTCTTCTTGTTTGATCAATGGGTTTAAATCTCTTTTGAGTGTTATAGCTACATGTGAGAGCTCAAATCGAAGAAAAGATTAGAGCTCAAGTAAAAAACACTAAGAGTTGAAGCTTTTGATGGGTCGCTTACTACTAGGTTGGATCGGATGTCAACTTGTGGTGGACCAGATGGCATAATATACGCTGGAACGTGGGAATTTGAAGTCTCGTGAACTACTTAATGGAGATCGAGTTGCTGACCCAATAACTCAACTTGATGTTTCCAAGTCTTCTCAAGAACCATTGCAAGGAATTGGCGGTCTGATGACTAGGGCAAGGACAAAGAAGATGGAAGAGGCATTGCAAGGCTTGATTGTGGAAGTACAATACAAAGAGGCCATTCTAGAAGATTCTAAGGCTAACTTCGGAGATATCGAAGTTTCATCATGGATGGTCAACTATCTTTTTATACAAGACATCAATTGGAAGATCAATTTGAATGCAAGAGTTAATTGGGAATTTTTATGTTCTAATTGTCCTTAGTTTTGAATTCTTTATTTCTTAAGGACTAATTAGACTTTCTTTATTTTTTCAAGGACTAATTAGAATTAATCTTGATCTAATTTGTCTATAAATGGGCACCTCATCTTGTAATTAGACACAATTTACAATTTACATTTTTATGAGCAATTCCTTGAAGTTTATTCAAGAAGTTTCTTAAGTTTTCATGTGTTCTTTATGAGTTATTGCTTGAGTTCTTGAAGAAGTGCATGAATCTTCGACTTATCAAAAGAGTGATCATCCTTTGTGGCGTCTCAAGGTTGGGGTTTTAAGGACATAGCTTCCTTAAGATTCTAATCCAATCAACATCATCTCTTATTTCTACACAACTTGTGTTTCCTTCGAATTAAAAGAGTCCTAGAAGAGATCATCAAGAGGAGTTTCCAAGAGGAAACATATCATTTGGTATCAGAGCACCAAGATTGCTGGAAAATACATCAAATTGAAGTAATCCTTCGAAGATTTGGTTCGGGTGACATTTGAATTGGAGATCAAACGGGTTGATTCATGCTCTCCAACAAAATTTAGATCAAATCAAACCCAAAAGATTGCTGGAAAACAGGTTTTTCTTCCTTAAAACCCATTTTGTTGTGTTTTTGATTGGAAACCATGAACATTTATTGAAAGAACATCAAAGAAATAGCAATATATATATTGATCTTGTTTGAATTTAAATCTTCTTTGATGTGTTACCTTCAATTTCATTCCAATTCGAAAAATCAGTCATATCTATCATAAACCATTTGTTTGATCCACATGTATTTCTTTAAACTTGGCATACTAATCAGAAAATAAAATAAAAAAAATAAAAAAATTTTGACAGCCACAATGAACATTCATTGTTGCTAAATTGTTGCATTGTTGTTAAAAAAAAAAAATTTTGGACAGCCACAAAGAACTTTCATTGTTGCTGAATTATTGTTTTGTTCAAAAAAAAAAAAAAAAAACAACAACAACATATATTGATATTGCTGGAATTTATTTCTTCTTTGATGTGTTTCATTCCAATTCATTCCACCATTGTTGTGTAAGAACAAAAGAAAAATCTGCTGTATTTGTTGTTGTTTTTCCCACGATTTCTTGCTAATCACAATCGAACAAAACAACTATTGATTGCTGATCACAACGATTATCTGCTGATTTATCTTGCTGTATTCTTTGCCATGAACGTTGTTGTGTTCATCTAGACGTTGTTGTGTTTTCCATCATTGTTGTTGCTGCAACCAATAAAATATACATAGTTGTTGTGTTTTCCATCATCTAGACGTTTGTTCTTGCTGGAAAATTTTAGAATAAAATGTTTATTTCATTGATGATCTTTCATTTAAAAATAGACGAATCCTTCTTCGTCACAACGTTTTCAAAATTCAGCCATTATAAAGAAGAACGTCTTATTTACATTCCATGGTTTCCTTACTGGATTTTCAATTGGCATCAATTGTTTTATGGATTTCCATGGTTTCCTTGCTGGAATAAAACGTCTTCTGCTGTTTCTTAAAAAAAAAACATTTTCTTTTCTTGCTGAAATTCTTGCTTCTGTTTTACGATTATGTTTGCTGATTCTTCTGCCACAACGCGTTTATATAATGTTTGCTTTTGCTGTTCTTCATGTTATCTTCAAATAGAAAAATAAATAAATAAACTTAAGAGAGGGAGAATATAAACAGCCATATTGATAATTTCAACAACGTTTTCTTGAATTGCTATATTGATAATTGGCTATTTTACTATATTGAATTGCTGGTAATACATATATCTATATATATATATATATATATATATATACATCCTCTTTAACATTCTTGCTGTTGTTGGATGATATATATATATATATATATATATATATATATATATATATATATATATATATATATATATATATATAAAGGAGACGTGTTAAATAACTCAAGAATAAACCAAGTTGGTCTACAAACGCTTTGTTGGTGACAACTAATGATTTGTTGCTGAGTTTTCAAAATTATTTCGTTTCTTTTTCTTATTTTTCTGAATGTATGTTTTCTTTTGTTGAGATCCGAACAACCACAATTAAATTCTTGTTTTAGAAAAAAAAAAAAAAAGGATGGCTATTCGCTCTTTGTAGTTACAGAAAATTGATAAATTGGAGCTGCTAACTTCAAACGGCCATAACTTTTGATCTGAATATTGGAACGAATATTAGTGCATATCAAATCGAAGCTCTTTTCGAGATCTACAAGTTGAACAAGATTTCAACCATGAGTAAGGAAGGAGGAGAACCACATGAGACCGACCTGATATTATTCATCAAGGTCGTCCATGATCAATTTAAATTATTGAATTTAAGGTTGGACAATGTGTAATCCTCTAATGAATCTAAACCATATCGAAGACATGAGTTCGACGGAGAAGAAGATGTTCATTCCTAAGCGGAGAGAGTACATTATCGACGGGATAAGAAAGTTGATTTCAAAGAAGATAACAATTTGGGTAGCATAAAGGTGACGATTTCAACCTTTCACGGAAAGAATGATCTTGAATTATATTTGGAGTGGGAAAGAAAGGTTGAGCAAGTTTTTGATTGTCATAATTATTTCGAGGATAAAAAAATAAAGCTAGTCGCCGTGGAATTTACAAACTATGCCAGTATATGGTGGGATCAATTGGTGATCAATAGGCGCAGAAATGGTGAGAGACCTATTCGATCATGGGATGAGATGGAGTCAGTGATGCGTAAAAGATTTATTCCTAGCCATTATTATCGAGATTTGTTTATCAAATTACAAGGGTTGGTTCAAGGTTCCATGAGTGTAGAGGATTATTAGAAAGAAATGGAGATTGCCATGATTAGAGCAAAAATAGAGGAAGATAGAGAAGCAACCATGACTAGATTCATTGCCGGATTTAACAAAGAGATTACTGATGTGGTTGAGTTGCACCATTATGTGGAGATGGAAGAGTTACTGCACAAATCCATTAAAGCGGAAAAGCAAATCAAGTCTAAAAGGTTCAGATCTGGATCATCTTCTAATAATCTGTGGAGACCAAATTGGAAGGACAACAAAATTCCTTTCAAACCAAAAGAAGACGCAAAGTCGAAGCCTTCAGTTTCTATTCCTAAAGATAGACCTGAAACAAAGCCTCTTATTAAGTCACGTAAGATTAAGTGTTTTAGGTGCCAAGGGTTTGGACACATTGCTTCTGAATGTCCAAAAAAAAGGGTTATGGTTGTCTTGGCAAACGGTGACATTGAAAGTGCTAGTTCAAGTGACAATGAGATGCCTCCCTTAAAAGATTGTTCTGATGTTGAAATAGAAGAGCCTATGCATGGTGATTTACTTGTCACCAGGAGAGCTTTGAGTATACAGCCTAAGGATGAAGGAGATGAGGAGCAACATGAGCATATTTTTCACACAAGATGCCACGTGAAGGATAAAATCTGTACATTGATTATTGATAGTGGGAGTTGTACCAATGTTACTAGTACCTTGTTGGTAGAGAAGTTGAATTTGAAATGGTAGAAACATCCTAAACCATATAAGCTACAATGGCTGAATGATTGTGGAGAAGTGAAGGTAAACAAGTAAGTTCGGGTTCCTTTCTCAATAGACAAGTATGTGGATGAGGTTATTTGTCATGTGGCACCGATGCATGCTGGTCATATATTGCTCGGTCGACCATGGCAATTTGATAGGAGAGTGTCGCATGATGAGTATAAAAACCGTTATTCTTTTGTAATGAACAATCGAAAAATTGTATTGGCCCCTCTCAAACCTTTGCAAGCTTATGAGGACCAGGTCAGGATAGTAAGTGAGTACAAAATGAGAGAGAAACAAAGGTGTGAGCAAAAAGGAGAGCAAAGTGAACAACATGGAGAGAAGAATAAAGTACTGAGTGTACTTGCTGAAAAACATGATGTTAAAAGTGTAATGATAGCAAGGCCACAAGTTCTAGTTCTTATGTACAAAGATGTTTATTTTTCCACTGACGATCTTAACTCATCTTTGCCTAGTGTTGTTGTATCTTTATTGCAGGATTTTGAGGATCTTTTTCTCGAAGAGATTCCACATGGTTTACCTCCTTTAAGAGGAATTGAGCATCAAATAGACTTCATGCCTGGTTCTGCTATACCAAATAAACCTGCTTATAGAGTTAATCCTGAGGAAACAAAGGAGATACAGAGACAAGTAGATGAACTGTTGCAGAAGGGATTTGTAAGGGAAAGTCTCAGCCCATGTTCGGTTCCTGTTCTCTTAGTACCAAAGAAAGATGGAACATGGCGCATGTGTGTGGATTGTCGAGCTATTAATAAGATAACGGTAAAATATAGGCATCCTATCCCTAGGTTAGATGATATGTTTGATGAATTGTATGACTCTCATTTGTTTTCTAAAATTGATTTAAAGAATGGGTATTATCAAATTTGCATGAAAGAGGGAGATGAATGGAAAATTGCATTTAAAACTAGATATGGGTTGTATGAATGGTTAGTAATGCCCTTCGGTTTAACTAACGCACCTAGTACATTCATGAGATTAATCAACCATGTCTTGCGTGCTTTCTTGGGAAAATTTGTGGTAGTTTACTTTGATGATATTTTAGTCTGTAGTAAAAATGTTGATGACCATGTGAAGCATTTGCATGCTGTAAAGTGTGTTAAGAGAACACCAATTATATGTTAATCTTAAGAAATGCACATTTTGTATGGAATCTGTTGTGTTTCTTGGATTTGTTGTTAGTTCGCAGGGAATTAGTATTGATGAGAAAAAGTTAAGGGCAATAAAGGATTGGCCTACACCTAAGAATGCGAACGAGGTAAGAAGTTTCCATGGTTTAGCAAGTTTTTATCGAAGGTTTGTTAAGGATTTTAGTTTTATTGCTGCACCTTTGAATGAACTTGTTAAAAAGAACGTTCTTTTTAATTGGGTTAATGTGCATGATCAGGCTTTCCAAACTTTGAAAGATAAGTTAATTAATGCACCTTTGTTGTGTTTGCCTAACTTTGATAAAGCTTTTGAAATAGAGTGTGATGCATCCGGGATTGGAGTATGAGCTGTTTTGATGCAGGATTCTAAGCCAATAGCTTATTTTAGTGAAAAGCTAAGTGGGGCAGCATTGAATTATCCTACTTATGACAAAGAGCTTTATGCATTAGTGAGAACTCTTCGAACATGGCAACATTATTTATGGCCTAGGGAATTTATCATTCATTCTGATCATGAGAGCTTGAAATTCCTGAAGACCCATGGTAAGCTTAATAAAAGACATGCTAAATAGTTGGAGTTTATAGAAACATTTTCTTATATAATTAAATATAAACGTGGGAAGGAAAATGCTGTGGCCGATGCATTATCAAGAAGGTACGTATTAATTATTTCATTGCAAACTAAACTACTTGGTTTTGAATTGATTAAAGATTTGTATGCCAATGATTTTGATTTCAACCAAGTATGGAATGCATGTGCTGAGTGTACGTTTGGTAACTTTTATAGGCATGAAGGATTTCTTTTCAAGAAAGATAAATTGTGCGTGCCTAATTGTTCTGTTTGTGAGTTACTTGTAAGGGAAAGTCATGGGGGAGGTTTAACGGGTCACTTTGGTGTCCTAAAAACTTTAGATATCTTATGTGAGCATTTTTATTGACCCCATATAAAGCATGATATTCAATCTGTTTGTGACAAGTGCATTACATGTAGGCAAGCAAAGTCTAAAATTCGACCGCATGGCTTGTATACCCCTTTGCCTGTACCTAATCAGCCTTGGACTGATATTTCTATGAATTTTGTTTTAGGATTGCCAAGGACTCAAAATGGTAAAGATAGTATATTTGTTGTTGTTGATAGGTTTAGTAAGATGGCCCATTTTATTGCATGTACTAAAATCAATGACGCAACACATATTGATGATTTGTTCTTCAAAGAGGTAGTTCGATTGCATGGGCTACCTAAGTCAATTGTTAGTGACAGAGATGTTAAGTTCCTAAGTTATTTTTTGGCGTACTTTATGGAGTAAATTAGGAACTAAACTTCTATTTTCTACTGTTGCACATCCTCAAACGGATGGCCAAACTGAAGTAGTTAATAGGACACTCACTACCTTGTTGCGTGCTATCATTCAAAAAAATTTAAAACAATGGGAGAAGTGTTTACCACATATTGAGTTCGCATATAATAGGACTATTCATTCAACTACTTCATTTTCTCCATTTGAGATTATTTATGGTTTTAATCCTTTAACGCCTGTGGATATTTTACCTTTGCCTACTAATGAATATGCTAATCTTGATGGTAAGAAAAAGGCAGATTTTGTGAAAGATTTACATGCCAAAGTTCGAGCCAACACTGACAGGAAGAATGAGCAATATGCTAAGCAAGCCAATAAGGGCCACTTGAAAGTTATTTTCCACCCTGGAGATTGGGTTTGGGTGCACTTTCGTAATGAGCGGTTTCCTACCCAAAGGAAATCAAAATTGTAGCCTCGAGGAGATGGTCCATTTCAAGTCTTGGAACGGATCAATGATAACGCCTACAAACTCGATTTGTCAAGTGATTATGGTAATGTTAGTGCAACTTTTAATATTGCTGATTTATCCTTGTTTAATGTAGGTAATTCGAGGACGAATCTTTTTGAAAAAGGGGAGAATAATAGAGATCGAGTTGCTGACCCAATAACTCAACTTGATGTTTCCAAGTCTTCTCAAGAACCATTGCAAGGAATATGCGGTCCGATGACTAGGGCAAGGACAAATAGAATGGAAGAGACATTGCAAGGCTTGATTATGGAAGTACAATACAAAGAGGCCGTTCTAGAAGATTCTAAGGCTAACTTCAGAGATATCAAAGTTTCATCATACCCTTTTGAATTGGCAAGTATGAGGATGAGGTTCTTTGTGATGTGGGACCGATGCATGCTGGTCATATATTGCTTGGTCGACCGTGGCAGTTTGATAGGAGAGTGTCGCATGATGGGTACAAAAATGATATTCTTTTGTAATGAATTACCGAAAAGTTGTATTGGCCACTCTCAAACCTTTGAAAGCTTCTGAGGACCAGGTTAGGATAGCAAGAGAGTGCAAAATGAGAGCGAATCAAAGGTGTGAGCAAAAAGGAGAGAAAAATGGACCACATTGAGAGGAGAATAAAATAATGAGTGTACTTGCTGAAAAATATGAGGTTAAGAGTGCAATGATGGCAAGGAAACAAGTATTAGTACTTATGTATAAGGATATTTATTTTTCTACTAATGACCTTAACTCTTCTTTGCCCAATGTTGTTGTGTGTTTATTGCAAGACTTTGAGGATCTATTTCCCGAAGAGCTTCCTCATGGATTACCTCCTTTCAGAGGAATTGAACACCAAATAGACTTCATACCTGGTTCCATCATACCAAATAGACCCGCTTATAGAGCTAATCCTGAGGAAACGAAGGAGATATAAAGACAAGTAGACGAGCTATTGCAAAAGGGATTTGTAAGGGAGAATCTTAATCCATGTTCGTTTCCTATCCTCTTAGTACCAAAGAAAGATTGAACATGGCGCATGTGTGTGGATTGTCGAGCTATTAACAAGATAATGGTGATTCGAGGACGAATCTTTTTTAAGAAGGAGAGAAGAATGGAGATCGAGTTGCTGACCACATAACTCAAGTTGATGTTCCCAAGTCTTCTCAAAAACCATTGCAAGGAATTGACGGTCCAATGACTAGGGCAAGGATGAAGAGGTTGAAAGAGACTTTACAAGGCTTGATTGTGGAAGTACAACACAAAGAAGTTACTCTAGAAGATTCTAAGAGTAGATTTGAAGATATCAAAGCTTCACCTAGGATGATCAACTATCTTTTTATGCAAGGGATTGATTTGGGAGATCAAGTTGGATGCAAGGGTTAATTGGGAATTTTTATGTTCTAATTGTCCTTAGTTTTAGTCTTTTATTTTCTAAGGACTAATTAGGCCCAATCCTCATCTAAATTTTCTATAAAAACAGTCCATATGTTATATTTTTGGGACACAATTGATAATCTACACATTTGAAGTTCATTTAAGAAGTTTGTTTTTGTTTTCATGTGTTCTTGTTTGAGTTCTTCATGAGTTCTTGTTTGAGTGCATGAATCTTTGACTTATCAAAGGAGTGACAACCTTTGTGGCGTCTCAAGATCGGGGTTTTAAGGACTTAGTTTTCTTAAGGTTTTAATCCGATCAATATCACTTTGTTCCTAAGCAATCTAGAATGTTTCGAAGCCAATGAATTCTTGGGTTCGTAGAAGAGGTTGTCTAGAGGGATTCATATCCATATAGATCATCTAAAGGGGTTCATATCACTTTGCAACTCAATAAACTAGTGCTTTTTCGAAGCCACCTTAGCCGATGGTGGTTATGGGCCCCTTTCTGGTTGGTGATAAGAATTATATTATATAGTTTGACAACTTTTTCTCTTCTGCAGTCGAACATTCTTTTATCTCGGGTGGGGAACTTTCTGCCTTCGGATAGGAATGTTGGTTAGTTGACCCCTGCCCCGGATCCAGACAGTTATCGCTCCCGTCCAGCCCCTCGAGAAGGCGTGGGGAAGAGTTGAACGATAGTTGAGACTCCAATGGATGGGAATCGGGGGTTCGAGGCAGGAAGAGCCGCATCTCGGTGACGTTATTGCCTCTATCGGGTGGCTCACAAGAAGAGAACCATGGATGAGAGATCCGGTTCTATCTAGTTACTGCTAGCAGGAGCACCTGTTCAACCCTCCTCCTTTCCCGATCAAGGTACTAATGCCTGCCAATCGAACAACCTACCAATGATTGGTCGTTGGAATTGCCGAATAGCGGGGACCCGTAGGCTTGAGGGCCCGACTGCTAAGTAAATTAAGGTTCCGGGCGTCTCTCCCAGCTCCAATCGAACCGGATGTGGCCAGAGTGCTCGCGTCTGAGGCTATCGCTTCCATCCATCCAGCTATCCCATAAGAACCACCTTCTGTCCCGTCATCCGTCCGGAACCAGCCGATCTCATTAGTGGGTCAGTCTCTCGGCCGCGTAGTGCTCGCTCCGGAGGAGCTACTCTTGTCATGATCGCCTTCATGGCCAGGCGAGTGGAGCTTCGCGGAACAGAAGGAGCCACTACAGCGAGCGAAGTATACTACACTCGCCATAAGGCCTCGTTCTGTATACATCACTCCTTTAAGTAACGCCATCGGGGGGCTCGTAGACTCCACTTGCCTGCTTTCCCTTTATAGAACAGTAGCTTCGCTTCCTTAGCCTCGTCGAACTCTTTAGAGTAACTTACCTTCGCTGATGATTTCATAGTAGCAGCACGCCTTTCCCTTCTATTCTATAGTAGCAGCACGTCTCGCCGCCGCTTTCCCTTCTTTCTTGTACGTAGCAGCCCCTTCCTTCTAGAGTAGCATGAGCTTGACCGGAACGGCAGCCGAGGAAGTCAAGCGCCGCTAGACCGGCTAGCTACAGTCAAACAAGCCGCTGACCGCTGAGTACAGACCGGCTAGCTACAGTATAGCTTCGGTCCTGAATTCGGGACCTTCGCTTCACCACCTGACCGACCTTATTGAGTGCCGGTCCTTCTTTAGCCGCTTGGGGCGGATTCGCTTCTTCAGTCTACTTATAAATAAAGTCAAGACCGGTCTTCGGACCTTCTTTTCTGTACGTAATAGAGCCGGTCCTTCTGTACCGGGCCGCTCTGCCTGCCCGGCCTTCTCGCGTAACAAAAGAGCGCTATTTATTATATATATATAATAAATAAAATGATATAAATCAAACTGGCTCTTCTTCAAAGAAAGCGGCACTCCAAGCCAACTAGCGGTTAGGTTGCTTGGCTTAGTAGCTTCTGTAGCTCGATCGGAGGTCGAGAGTTTGGATCAAACATCAGTCGTCCGTATCAAGTGATACGTTCATTGCTCAGTAGTGCTTCGCTACTTGACGTTGCCCCGCTGGCGGAAATAGCTTAATGGTAGAGCATAGCCTTGCCAAGGCTGAGGTTGAGGGTTCAAGTCCCTCCTTCCGCTCCTGGCTTCGTCGTTCAGCTCTCATTCCACTAGACTAGCAATCCGGTCTCGATAATTGGAGCGAAAGAGAGCGTTCGGATTGCGGGTAGGCTTTTGCCTTGGTCCGTTCTCTTGGTGATCAGCGAGAGAGCGGGAAGCTGAGGATCGTTCTATACTCAGCCGTGCTATTCTATTCATAGTAGTCATCTCATACGAGCGCTGGGTTAATACTCTATCCGCCCGCTGTTCATATTTTTCATCTTTTTCTTCGCTTTAAGTAACGCCATCGGGGGGCTCCTTCTGTTCCGCGAGGCTGCACTCGCCTGCTCATCAATTATTCTCCATTTAGGTAGCTTCCCCCGCCCCCGGGACGAAGTAAGCACGCGGCTGGTATCGATCGATCTGACTATCTATATAGATTGAGGGTGTTACACGCCGCTATAACGGGGCTTGGTAAGTGGCTTTATTAGCATAAATAGTGCGCGCCCGGCTAGCAATGCTTAAAAGGTCTTTGAGCAAGGCAAGTGCTTTTTGTCTGCTTAAGAAACCTGAATTAGCCAAAGCGCTAGTAACTAACTAGTGGGAGGGTGGTAATAAAGGCCGCTGCTATAACGTTGGTAATAAAGGCTTCGTCGGGCTGTTTTCTCGGAAAAAAAGAGTCTGTCACTCACAGTAAAAATAGATCTATGTCCTGCGGAATAAGATGGGTTAACGGGTCCAATTCAATCTAAGCCCCATTGTTCAATCAAATGGTTCTGAAATTAAGACTGGAAGGGGGCTTAGTGGCGAATCGCGGCTTACCACTGAATCTCTGGCACGCTTCACAGGATCTCACGTAAGCGTCAGTCTCTTTCAACAAGCTGGGCTTTTAAAAAAGGCTGAAAAGTGGCCACCACATACGCCTTCATGCATCTGTTTCAGGACCTCTATGGACAAAACCTTCTATGCCCGCTATAGACGCTCCGTCAACGCCTCGCTTCTTCTATACTGCGTCCTTAAGAGCAAAATTTTTTACCGTGTGTTCTCCCCTGGTCGGGTATACATTCTGGAAACAAGCCGGTTTCCAGGTAGTAGGCAAGATGATGAAA
Organism: Akebia trifoliata; assembly: GCF_017979445.1. Classification (NCBI taxonomy): domain Eukaryota; kingdom Viridiplantae; phylum Streptophyta; class Magnoliopsida; order Ranunculales; family Lardizabalaceae; genus Akebia; species Akebia trifoliata. Next base: position 21,980,245 of record NC_141385.1, read on the forward strand.
TGTGGGACTGATTGCATATTGGTTGTCCTCCAATATACAACCTTCCATGTAACCTGCAATCAATTTGCGGAGTCTTATTCCGTGTGGGCGTCACGTTGAACTCATGGATTTTTGTAATTGCCCCGTGTTGATTCAGTCAAAACGGAATTAGTAGTCTCGTTACGCAACACGACTGACCTCGTTCGTTGCGCTAGACGACTCCACTCGTACGTTACGCAACACGACTGATGTCTCCCCCATAGCATCCTTGATTTGTGTCTGATCCTCTCTTCTAATCTCTTGAGGCTTTGTAGCTTATAGATACACTCCGCTTCTCTATCCATAGTCTGATCAGAAGTGTCGTAGCTTTGTATTTGATTTTGGATTTCATCCCGACTGCCACTCTTATTTTTTTCTGACTTCACTGATGTGATGGCTCCTCGCCCATACCTTCAGTTTGGATTTGAGAATATTCAATTTGAGTTCTGCCAAACCAAGAAAAGGTTTTAGAGCCATTCCTATCTTCTCCAATTGGATTGATACACGCATTTTTCATTCTCCATTGTATCTCGCTTAGCAGATAGAGGATCAATGTAATATGAGAGCCACTCTGTTCCTTAGCCGCAAGCGAAGCGATCTGCCCCTACTCAATAATGTTCTCTTCCGGGGTTCGGTGGTCGAGACAGATTTCTGAATATCGGGTTCTACGGCATCTTGTCCGGCTACGGGCAGGGACGAGTGCTGGAGAGAAAGAAGCATATCGGGCCGGGATGACCTGGATGGTTACACGGGAATAGGCCTTGTTGAGGCGCATCACTGGCCTCTGCGGGTTGAGCAGATAGGAGCAGTGTGGGGGGATGACGGGATGAACATGGTGCAGGGGTCGGCTTCGGATTCGTATAGGTGATACGGGAAAAGAGCATGTGGGGCTTACCATTACTACGGAGAGAGAAGCGTTGTAGCGGAGAAATCCAAGAAGGCCTGCTCCATTCCCGCTGCTGTAGCCTCGGTTATTCCCTCATAAAAAGTATTACACTTTCGTTTAGAAAGTCCGGTCCAAAGTTCTTGAAATCATTGGCTCCCTGCTCCTTGGGTATAAGTGCGAGAAGAGTAGTGTTCCAACACGCAAGGTTTGCTTATTCAGAGACTCTAGACGAGCCTAAAAAATGTCCGTAGTAACAACATCCCAACCAAAAGGCTTGGTGAGACCCAGCTGGCCGGACCAGGAGCCCCCTTAAGAGAGTTTGTTGTCACACACTCTCAAGACAGCAGTTATCTCCTTCTCCTGCACAGTGAAAGCCATATCCGGAGGCTATGAACTACTGCTGTCATCTCTTTCTTTCTCTTGAACGGTATACTTCTTTCTTCTCTGTTTTGCTTAGCTTTCGGCTTTCGAATGCTACCGGATGCCCTCCTTGAACAAGTACCCGGCTCAATCTGAGGCATCGGTGTGTACCGCGAGAAGAATCTTGTAACTGAAGCACTGGTTCGCTCATCACCGCTTGTTTCAAGTCCATGAAGGCAGCTTGACAACTTTCTGACCAATGCCAAGGTCGGAATAAGTCGGTCAAGGCAGCAGCACGGTGTGAGTGGCTAGGGAGAAATCTCCGAAGGCTCTAATCTTCGTAACCTTTGTAGGGGTCTTCCATTCTTCTATCGCCTATACTTTTTGTTGATCCATTTGGATGTGACCTCTGCCAATCCAGTGCCCGAGGAATAGTACTTCTACTTCCTTTTCTTTTGGGCAAAAATCAATTTATCTCTTTTGACATATAGATGGTTTTGCCGAAGTACATCAAAAACTGTTTGTAAATGGCCGCTTCTAGAGATTGACTATATACAAAATCTCATCCAAGTATCTTACTACGAAGTGGTCAATGTACGGGCGAAATAGCTCATTCATAAGAGTGCATAAGGTTTTTAGCCGAAAGGCATAACCAACAATTCAAAGGAGCCATACCTGGAAATCCAAGTCGTTTTCGGCAATTCGAACTTGATAATAAGATGATCGTCAGTCCTTTAGAAATAGGATGGCTCCATGCAGCTGGTCAAATAAATCGGATATAGCTCAATTTGATGTAAAATACGTTTTCAACTTTCAGCAAAATCTGGATCTCAAGACAGAACATGCTATATAATAAGAAATATAAGATGTCATCATATGACGATAACAACACCTTTCAGATCAGGATCGGATTGAGATTAGGGTGGGTCAACAAATATAAAAATAAGAATCAAGTAGATGATCGACTTCCGCAAGTGATAGTTCGGTCATCCTGCATTCAAGCACTTCACCGACCTTCTCCAGTCTTTATGAAAAAGCAAGGGTCAATGTAATATGAGTTCACACACATGCCAAAGTTAGGCTAGGCTTGCAAGTACGTCAAAGCGGATCTGTCAGTGACTAATGGGCTCAGTCAAGTGTGGTTTCCAGATTGGTAGCCTCTTGCTCAGTCGTCATTGATTCGTGGGGGGTCGTGGTTGTGGAAGAATTGGGTTCGACTCCCATAGCCCCGGTTTGCGCCGCTGGATGCGCTTTTGATCAATAGGAAGAGGAGGATAACATTTTTACTAAGGTGTAATGGAAATGGCACGACGCTCTATATTACAGGGAGGAGCACTTAGACAATTCACTTTGAGACTATTTTTTGCATTGAGTCTGTTATTGTGCTTTTTTATGTTATTTCATTTATGGATTTTGGATGGGGACCATCAACCCTATTTCCAAACCCTACTTTCAAAAGTAGGGTTCCTTTTGGCAGGGAAAGCTCTCTCTTTTTTGTTGCCACGAAGCCGGTGGTCCGGAATATTTTTATTCGGGCTTTCATCGGTAGCGAGGCCACGCCCCCTCTCGGGAATCTGATGTTGCCTGCAGGGGATTCTGGCGCATCAAGCTCGGAGGTCGCGCAGCGGCTTCCGGTTGCGAATCAGATCGAAATCCCTCCGCAGGAAGTCGACGAGGACGAAGTGTGGAGGGAAGCCCATGCCCAGAATAATGATAAAAGTAGCCACAGGTCGCTCTACTATGAAACCCGGGTAAACCTCCGGGATCTCTTGAAAAGTCAAGTGGACTCCCAACTGAATAAAAAACTTTCTGTAAATAAATACAGAAAGATAATAGAACTTTTGGGCGATGATTCAGCGGAGTCCTTTTTAGAGATCTCTCAAGAGATCTCCCAAAACCAGAACGAGAGCCACTACTTCCAAAAGGCTCTTCGTATTGCGAGAGATCTCTTGAGTAAGGGGGTAAAGGACAACGACTTGGAATGGTAAAGAAGATATTTCGGCAAAGTGTGAAAGCAAGAACTACGTTATGGCTTGATCCCCTCGGGTACGTAGGAAGCTTGGGGCAGCCAGGTCCAGCCATACATCTATATACGCAATATGCCAACTACACCTCTCTTTCCTCGGAACTGAAATAGCTGACCTAGTCCCTTAGCTACTTCACTCAGGTAGCTTGCTCATGAAACTCCCGTTGCCACATCGAAACCCCGTCTTTTTGGCATAAAGAGATTTTCCGTTCATAAGAGGGAGATCAGAACGATCGGAGTTTAGAAAACCCGTGTTTTTGGCCTCAATTGCTTTTCCACTCATAAGAGCTCGTTCAAAAGAAAAGCATTTCGGAAACCCCGTCTTTAAGCGAAAAAGACGTGGTTTCAGGGATCGATGCGGGACTCCAATACCAGATTCCTGTATCCCAGTAGCGGCGTCTATGGAACTCAGAGAGGGAGAAGGCCTGTAGGAGCTCAATTACATCGACCCTTCGCTCCATTGCAAAGTAATGGGCTGGGTTCTGGCCTTTCGTAATCCTGTCTTTTAGGAATTCCGCCCAACTCCTTTATTAATATAATCGGTTGTGTACTATACGGGGTTGTCCCCCAAGCCGATCCCTCAAGTCCGTCTCTCTTGCCACTAATATCTCTCTTTCCGAGTGAGATAATCTACTAAGTGGTAGCGGCTCATTTTTCTTGATACGAATTGTAAATAAGAGTCCGCTTTGGAATATTCCGCTGCTTCTCGATCCTATCTAATGGAGGCAGTCATTGGTCCATCTCCTGCGTAGGACTGCTCTTCAGCTGTTGAAGTCAGGTTGTTCCCCAAAGGAATGGTATGTGGGCCTTCCTCAAGGAATACCCTCGGCTCAATCTGATCTACGAGCACCCTTTCTCTTCATTTCAATTCTCATTCGCTCGCTTTCGTTCTCAATAATTCATATATATATAAGTAGTTGTTCTCTCTCATAGCTCAAGCTTGTTGGCTGGACCCGGTCTGTTGACCCTGGCTTGGCTTGAAGGTCCGCTTTCTTTGCCTTCCCTCCATGACTGCCTTCCGTCAGTCATGGTCTAAGGTCTGTCCTACGCTCCACTATAAGCGAAAATCATTCTTTAACCTGCCTAAAGGCATAAATAGAGTCAAGTCATTCCTCTTCTAGTAGATCCAATCCAGATCGAGCATATGTACAAGAATAGCTCTTCCCCCTCTGTGAGTAGCTTCTTCTCCTTTCTCGGCTGGTAGTGAAATACGGGGGTCTTTCGCTTTGCCTTTCGCAGAGTGTGAAATCCTGAGCTCATCTTAGCTCCTAGGGACTTTGCTTCCCTCTGTGAGTAGCGTCCCCCTTTTTAACATAAAAATCAAAGCAAATTATTGTAAGATAAGATGAGAATAGGACGCCCCCCTCTGACTGAGCTACGAAGTCTTTCATTGCTTCCTAAGGTCAGGACAAGGCCCCCTTTCTGCCGATCTTTCTTTCCGGGGTACCTCTGCAAAGATGAAGGATTTCCCCTGCTGGGCTTTCTTCTTAATTACTGGGAGTCGAAGTCCCCGTTCTTTCTCTATGCTATATCTCCTATAGGCAGGCAATTGTTGCATCTCCTTTTTAGGACTGCTCTTAGAGTAGCGTCCCATTCTTCGCCATAAAAAAAAGATATTGTTTTCGCAAAAAGGGACGCTTTAGCTATCTCTGTTCTTTCTATCGCTCTTTCCGAGGCCCTGGGGAGCTTCTTTGTTCCAGGCAACCAAGGCTAAGGTCTCCCTTTAGTGTGTAGCCCCCTAGGAAGAGAAGATAAGATGAAGAAGGCCAGACCCAACCCTTCTCTAGTCCAAGAATTCCTCTCTTCCCTCCAAATAGCGTAAGAGAAGTAAGAGAAGCGGGTGCTCTTTTCCCCTCAATAGGGTGCTCTTCTCCCTCGGTGAGGTGAGTGGCTTGGTCTCCTTGCTTGTCTCTTAGTTGAATAAGGCTTGCTTTCCCTTTCGTGGATTGTTCCGTCCTGATCCCAGATGAGGAGGGAAGTCGTGAATTTATTCCCCAATAGAGGACTGTTCCCAGTGCCCTAAGCACTCGTCGCCCGGTCTACCACGCTAAAGTGTCCCAATGACACATCGGCCTCTACCGTATCGCATTCTCGCACATGCATAGGTGATAGTGAGATCCTGGGCCAAACACCATCCTTTTCAGCCCTTTCCTTTGTCTTACAATGCCCTCTTGGCAACGTAAGCCATCAGGCGTCTGCACAATGCACGACGGACCACAGCCAACTTCCCAATCTGCGTCCTTCAAGCAGCCATCGAAGCCCAAAGCCTATGGGTCGTTCAAGACTATGTCGACTCGTTTTTCGAATAATTTCTACTCACTTGCAAAGACACTGCAACTGTTAACTACACTTGGAGCAATCCTTTGCACATTGTAAGGCCATCAACCCGATAGCCAAATAAAAATGAGCTCTTGTTTCACTCGTGACGGTAGCACACCTGACCCACCTCTTACTTCAGCGTAACCGGCCGACGATTGCAGTTCCAACTGCATTTGTAACAGTAGCACTCTCGCCCACCTGTCACCATAAGCTCAATCCGAACTTTGCCCTTACTGGAAAGAAAGATGGACCATCTTACTCTTGTACCAACCGGGGACCACAAAGTCACTACACCTCTCTTTCCTCGGAACTCAACTCCAAAGTTCCATTGAGTTATCACAACCGTGCCAATTGTTCGTCTACACACCGAAGGCGCCAACCGTGTACAGTGCACGCAAGAGTTGCTGCCCACTCTGCAACGAGACCTCAAGGTGCCAGCTGCATCGTAACACAAGTCCTCCCACCAGGCCACAATTCATTCGACGGTCTGAACTCTTGACACCATACCCTTTGGTTTGGCATCAATGTTTTCTCAATGAGCTAGAACATCCGAATGCCAAGTTCCAATCAGCCAGCATCATTCCTGTTCCGCTTTAGCTTATCAAGCTCTGCACTGACACCACGCCCTTGGTATAAACATTTTACGAGGTGATGGCAACTCGGTATGCGGAAGGATCATCACATCCAATAACTAATACCTTTCGTTGCCTGACAGTGAAAGTCTGTTCTGTTGTTGAAGCGTTAGGGAACGTCGAAGCTCGAGGCAAGTTGTGCCATGGAGTTAGCCGAAATCTTTCCTTGCTCGTCTTTTCCAGCCAGCTTGGTTTGCCTACTTCAATAAGTTACCAAGAAGGGCTTCTCCCAACTCAACGTTAGCAAGGAAGTTCCAATTTACTTAGTAATGACGTCTGGAGGAATTTATTTGAGCTTTAAGCTAGCTCAACGGGCTGACTGACCCTCTTTATAAAGCGGAGTTAGAGTAATCATCCTATGAAGCATCAAAAGAAGTCAAAGGCAGAAGAATAAACATAGACTGAATACGCTGACGCATAAGCGTAAGAGGAGAAGTAGGACTGCTCTTCAGCTGTTGAAGTCAGGTTGTTCCCCAAAGGAATGGTATGTGGGCCTTCCTCAAGGAATACCCTCGGAATCTGTCCCCACGCGTGCTGCCTTTCCTACTAACTATATGTAGAGATCTCCCAGTGGCTTGGTTCTCGTGGAGCTAAGCTACAAGTCTGGTGTTTGGTCTCTCAAAATCGATGGTTTGGTTTGTTCTATGCCTTTGTCTTCCGTATCTAACTGAAAGTATCTCAAAGGTTAGTTAATCTGGATTGCCAACCCGACGAAGGGCTTATTAAAGGCAGCAAGGACATTAATATGTAGGTAAGGTGTAGAACCAAAACAGTGCCTCAAAGGGTGAGTCTGTCCTTTATTTAGGGTGATTTCACCAATGAGGCAAGGAGTTCTAACGTTTAAGACAGGAGGAATGGGCTTGAGCGAATCAACATCCCTCTACGAGATATCTACTTCCTCGTTTTTTAGCCTTTTAGGCCTCTCTTAAGCCTTTGAACGAGAGTTTAGATATCCTTATTTTTTCCGATTCCCCTATTTATTTGAGTCTACAGAGTGACTTCTTTCTTTATTAAAAAAAGATGGGCTTTCAAAGACATACACAAATGGCGACCAAATGGAAAAAGAGCATATATACTTCAGTCCCGAAAAAAGGAGATGCGATTTCCACTTCCCGGTAAGAAAGGGAAAGGTTAGTCGTAGACCAGGTGAGAATCAAGAAGAAACAAATGGGAAACCTTACTCAACTACCAGGCAATGAAAGAAATGTTTAAGAATTCCTAAAAGCAAGAAGGAAAGGTATTTGAATATCAGTAATCGGCTTGCTCACTCGGAGCTAGGTTTGAATCTCCTTGCGCGATCGTTCACTGCCTTCACTTCCTATTCCAGTGAGAGCAAAGAAGAAGGCAAGCGGCTCTTCC